>NW_015175988.1:790891-796922 GCF_001447785.1 Gekko japonicus | reverse complement strand
TTTCCTGTGTTGGAAGAGGCTGGATTCATTAAAGCTGCCTGCCAGCTGGGAAAGCCAGGTCATTATTCAGAATTAAGGACTGCAGCAATGCAGGAAGTGCTTGGGCATAATACTTCATGATGTCCAAACAGTCTGCCCTGCAAGCATCCACTGCGCCAATGTATTTCTGAGTCCTTTTAGTTGCTGCTACACAGACACAGGAACTGCGGTGGCTCAAGTGGTTAAGACGCTGAACTGCAGGCTGTGGAAGGTCAGTAGTTCAGCAGTTCGAGACCTGGGTGCCGCATGACGAAGTGAGCTCCCGTCTCTAGTTCCAGCTCCTGCCAACCTAGCAGTTCGAAAGCAAGAAATTGCAAGTAGATAAATAGGTACCACTTCGGTGGGAAGGTAACAGCGTTCCGTGCGCCTTGGTGTTTAGTCATGCCGGCCACATGACCACAGAAACATCTTCGGATGGCGCTGACTCTTCGGCTTGGAAACAGAGATGAGCACCACAACCTAGAGTCGGACTCGATTGGCTTTCGAGCAAGGGAACCTTTACTTTTTTACACAGACACTTAGGAGATCAAAGGGGAACTGGGGATAAGAACTCTGTGTGGAGTGAGTGCTAGGTTGTTTCTGGGAATGGGACAGGCCTCTAAACATTTGGTCCTGGTGGGTAGCACATGGCTGCCATGCTGCTTGTGGGTCTCAGCTACACTGGTGGAGGAGGCTGAGTGGAAGAGGCAGTCCTGGGAAAAGAGCTGGCTCTACAAAATTGTGGTTATCGTGGAATGAAACTTCTGATGTTCGTATTGACTTCATTTCTGAGACAATGTGGGATACGTACTTGGTCATGTTTAAAATCTGTGAATTCAGGTGTTTGACTCAGTTTGCTCCCATGTGTGATGTGTACAGGTCACTCCAGTCAAGTCGTCCCGGCCAAAAAGACACCACTCTCCTTCTGGCACAATTGAGACAGTCAATCTTGATGCGATCCCTCCGGCGATTGCCTGTCTGGACAACAGCGCAGCAAAGCACAAACTTTCTGTTAAGCCAAAAAATCAGAGGGTGTCAAAAAAGCACAGAAGGTTACTGAAGGTAATGAACTGTCATTTTTGTGGTCAAATGCCTACAGCAGGCTTTTGACACTTATTGGGCAGTTCTTTATTTCATATTCATATGTACAGCATCACACTAAATCATCTAATTGAATTCATGGCCACTAGATGTTATGATAGCCACTGATCCAGCCTTGAAAATAAGTCTATAACCTTTGCTACCCAATGGACTCTTTAAAAATAGTCCACTTATCTACAAATAGCTGTGTTAGCCATTTGTGGTCTGAAGGGGAGGTGGTCCTGGCTTGATCACATGAAGGAAGTTTCTTAGGGGGCTAGCTACTATTTGCATGTGTGCAGTGTCTAATTTTATTAAAGACTGTCTGTAGATATTAGCGATTGCAAAGAACATAAGTAGCTGTTTCATAAATAAGAAAGGAATTGATAACAAAGGAAGGTACATGTTTAGATGGAGGATGCCCTTGATTTTCAGATGACAGGGTCATCTGTGTGTTTACTGTCTCGACCAGAGTGCTGAATTAGGTGCACCTTTTGTTTCATCTAGCTAAGCAAGGCTCTTATCCTTGAATCTAAGGGAAATACATTATTTTGCTCCCAACTCCCTCTCAACCACTTGTAGCCCTGACATTTTTTTAGATTAACAGAAATTTTATATTCCAGAACTCATGCATTTTTAATGGTAGGCTACTTGTCATTACTGAATCATAAACAGGAAATATCTTGTCCAAAGGACCTTCAGATCACATAACAATCAGCATGAATTCATCTTAGAAATGCCCTGGCATGTTGAGATCACAGATAATCACATCCTGGGAAAGCCTTTGAAATGTGGATTGAGCCAGGAGGTGGCAAGTCACGACAACTGTCAGTAACAGTGACAAATGTCAAAGAAAAACACATCTTCAGCACATAAAAACAGGTCCCAGCTTCTGTCTTTGAAGCAAAGCTGACCAAGTTGCCCCCCCACCAAACATTTTGAATTTCTGTTACACAGCAGCTTGCATACTAATGTGCTATGTGCGATTCCACTGATTCTTGCATTATTGACAAAATGCCTGTCATCCAGCAATTTTTCACTTGTATAAAAATGGCAAAATCCAGAGTTTATTCCTTGCAACATATTGATTTGTTTAAATGTTTATAATCCTTGAAAGGGGAGGAAGGCTAAAGCAGCTCACATAACTGGGCAAAATAAATAATACATTACAGACCAATTTTACAATAAAACAAAAATTGATATCTTTGTACAACCCACAATCAAGACTTTACTGCCATCAATGAAACAAATGCCCTCCTAAATAAAACCACTTTGCATGCTTTTCTAAATGCAAGTTGATTGAGGTGAAACAAATCTTTGTTTTAGCAATAGCATCAACATAGTCTGATTGCTGGAATTTCTTCTAGTCTGTTTGTGACTTGCAGGCAAAGGAAGTTCTTGTCAAAATAATATAAATCTCTGGGAAAGATAAAACCTCCTGGCTTTGCAATGTGTGTCTTCTTAAAAGCAGTAGCAGATGATTTTCTGATGAACTGGACTCTTCTTGGAAGAATCGGTTCAGTAGGAAAAGAGCCTTTGCTGCCCTTACAGCTGCAGGTGCAACTTCACAAGTATACCTGTCACTTTAGATGGAAGCCGTTGAGAAACCTTCCCTGGAAAGTACAGCTTTACATCCTCGGTTTCCTGTCCATGGTTAAGATGAGGCAAACACCTTACTTACATTCAAGAGTTTGGGGGTATCTCTAAGTATGCCAATTTGGTATCTGGTTGATCAAGATTAGATTTTTCTCCTTGATTATGTAAGTCCAAACATGGCAATAAATTCACAAAACAAGGACATGTTCAAATGGAGATTTATCTATACATCCCAGACAGCCCCCATTTGAAAACTTTAAAGATGAGGGAGATTTAAAATCCTTAAAAAAAAAAAATTAAGATATCAGCTGCCATCTTGGAGGATTCCTACCAACCCCTAAGATGCACTGGGGGAAGGAGACAGCCAAGAGACCAAGAAAGTGGTGGTTGGGGGGAATGAGCGCTGAGCTCTGGTGGTGATCGGGGTGGAGTGGGAAGCCCAGGAGGCCATGGGCTCACTCACAGCCTAAACATTGCCAGCATTCTGCAACCCCAAAGATCTACTGAGGGGAGAAGAGACTGCCAGGAGGTGGGCACTGAGTGCTGGCAGTGTTTGATGGCAGCTGCCGCTGCCAAAATAATAGAAAGAAAGGCAGGGTAACAAGGCAGGATCCCACACAAAAAGGCAGGGGCTCTGCCTTCTGCTTTCTTCCACCACTGCCAACCCTGCCAAGGAGAGAAGGCAGACAACAATGTAGCAGAAAGCTGGGAGAAAGAGGAAGAGGAAGTACTGCTGCTGTTTCCGTCATTTCGGACCACCACATGGGGAAGAATGTGACTAAGTGTGACGCTCATTCCTCCATCCTTCCTTCTGTACCTGTTGCCCCAGCCCCTGTGAGGGAAAGAAAAAAGGCAAGTAGGGATAGCTATAAGGAGATGACAGCAGCTTCCGTGAGTCCCTTGAGGGTCTCTGCTTCTCTCACACATTATTTGATATCATGCACATTAATGTATGGCAAAAAGATCAAAAAATTAACATACATACCAAGGTTACTAAAACACATTCCAAGGTTACTACTAAAAAGCTAACTAGTTAGTTCACAACCCACCCGCTTGCTATTCTGTAAAGGGGAAGGGCAGAGATAACAGTCCGTTTTTGTTTCCTAACACTAGGAGTCACAAAGCACGACTGAGTTTGAACAAGAAATCACAGAAACTCAGAAGTATGAAGAGAAAGTCTTAAAACACAATGGCCATCATGTTGCAGACAAGCCAATCCAGGATACAGAAGGCCAGGAACAGAAAGAAGAAAAAAGGAAGCAAGAAGATTATTGGCAAAGCCTTGAGCCTGAACAAAAAGTACAAACAGCTGAACCAGAAGTAAAACACCATCTGGAACACAAAAGACTTCAAGAGAGTCAAAGGGAAGAAGAAGGGAAAAAACAAAAGCTCCAAGAGGAAGAGCAGTTTTTGAAAACGGAAGAGAGAAGGGGCCTGGAAGAAAAAAGGCACGAAGAACAGGACTGCAGGCACAAAGAACTGGAAGAGGAGAGAGCGGATGAGGGACTCTGGGAATGTCAAGAACAAATGCAACTGGAAGAACAAAAGCAACAGGAAGCCGAGGAACAAAAGCCACAGGAAGAACAAAAGCCATTAGGAGGACAAAGGCCCTGTGAACTGGAGGCGCAAAGGCAACATGTAGAACCAACATGCCATGAAAAATGGGGAGAACAAAAGCAGTGGGAAGAACAAAGACACCACAAGCTGGATGAACAAAGGCATTGGGAACTGGAGGGGCAGAAGTGGCAGGAAATGGAGGAACCAAGAGGAAAAGAAGAAAATGGTAATCAAGAATTAGAGGAGAAAAAGCAGTATGAAAAGCTGCTACAGCAAGACTGGAGAAACAAGAGACAAGGTCAGGAGAAGCAAACACAAAAACGAGGGCACCAGGAACTGAAAAGGCAGAGACAACGAGAACTAGAAGAACAAACTCATAAGACTGACAAGTGGGATGGTCCAAACCAACAAGTACTCCAGGTGCAAAAAAGAGAAACAGGGCAGAGACAACAAGAAGGAGAGAAAAACAGAAACGTAGAAGGCGAGAAATTGCAAGGGAAAGGAAAGGCTGTGAAGCCGGAGGAGCAAAAGAGGGCAGAAGAACCACTGCAGCATCTGGAGCAGGAGAGAAGAGGTAACAGTGAAAAAACCCAGCAAGAAGCAGAGAAGCAGATGAAGCCAGTAGGGCACGGGAAAGGAGAACTGTCACAATTAAAACAACCTCCAGCTGAAAAGAGGGTGCAACAGGAAGACTTTATAGAGAGAAAGGGGGCACCCTTACCAGAAGGACAGAAAAGTCCTACTTTGGAACTACATCAGCCACTGGAAGACACAAAAGAACAACACAAGTACTTCCAGTCAGCACTGGACAAACACATGCATGCAGAAGAGAAACATTTAGAAACTGTAGAGCTTCCCATTAAAGAAGAACGAAGTCCGCAGAAGGTAAAGCAGCCAGAGAGAGAGCAGAAGGAAGATGAAACATTAAGACACAGTCAGAGAAGTAACACTGATGCTCAGGAACAAGAAAGAATTCTAGGAGAAGAGCTACGCTGGCAGGAAGTCGATGCAAGGCAAAATATGCCCAGGGGATTCACCTTTCAGGTTTCATCTGGAGAAAAACAGATCCTCTTTTCAAAAGTGAATCTGAGCCCAGTCACTCCTGTTAAAGAGGCAGCAGCTCCTTCTGCCTCCAAAGAACTGAAGGCACCTCAGTCTAGTACAGGGGCCCATGCGCTTCCATCCTCTTTGAGTGTCCCACATACAGCCATTTTGGTCACTGGAGCACAGCTCTGTGGCACCGCAGTCAATTTGAATCAGATAAAAGATACCGCCTGTAAGTCTCTGCTTGGGTTAACAGAAGAAAGAAAAAACATGGATGTAGCCCTGACAGAAAATACTCCAAAACTGTCGCCTGATGCCAGGCTTAGCAGCAGTAAAACGAAGACCACTCAGGATCCATTGAACAACGAAGCCACATTGGCTGAGTGGGCTACTATCCGATCCAAAATCCTAAAAAGTGCAGAGACTGGAAAAGTGAATGAGAAAGACAGAGGGGGGAGCCTCAGTCGGCATAGTGATGACTGGACCCCTAACGGGCGAGTGGCTTCTCACGGTAATTTACGAAAAACCTTGTCTGCAAATGCAAAATTTTCTATAACGCCTGCATGGCAGAAATTTTCAGAAATCACAAAAACCAATGTAGACGCAGGGAGTGAACTCGGCCTTGAGGCAGAGAACGCAGCAAAACACTTGAGTCCACTCACAGATGTAAACCATGACACAGTTCATAAAGAGGGATTGCTGGGTAAATCGAACACACTTGGAATACCTGTAGGTG
>NW_015175988.1:741968-790836 GCF_001447785.1 Gekko japonicus | reverse complement strand
AAAGAATCGCCCCAGACAGAAACTGTTCAATCTCTGCAAAGTGTTGGTGTGAGGAAAGTGGACAGAGGGTCACCAAACGGAGAAGAGAACGTTTCTCCGTTTGGAGTCAAACTACGGAGGACAAACTATTCAGTGCGCTTTAACTATGATCAGCAGGCAGAGCAGAAGAAGAAGAAAAGATACAGTGCAGGAGATAGTTTCGATGGTGTGCCTTCCCCGCTTGTGACCCCGGAAAACGAAAAAGATGCAAATAATATATTTTTGAAAGAAAGCAAATCCCCTGGCCAAGAGAGAAAGGAGACTGTTGTTCATTCTGCAAAGGACACTCCAACTAATGTGAATCAAAACTATACCACGGCTGCCCCAGTGTGTCCAACAGCTAGTGTTCAGGGGTCGGCACCTAGTCAAGAGAAACCCGTCTGTAAATCCCCACTCCAACAAAAGCCGGCCTTAGCTCCAAAGCCCACCAGCCAAACCCCACCTTCATCCCCTCTCTCAAAAATGCGCCGATCTCACTTAACTGAACCGGTTGGCCCGAGGGTGGCTAAAACTGAACCTGACGCCTGTTGGAGAAGAGCAGAGGTGAAAGGCAGCTCTCTGCTTTCCCAAACTCATGATGAAGGCAAGAACGAGGAGGAGGAGTCTAGGGAGAAGAAGTCGTTTTTCCCATCCATTACCATGCCCTGGAGAGAAAAAACCGAGAAGAAGCCAGAGCCACTGAAAAGAGGTAGGTGGAAGTTCAAGTCTTACATGAGCCAGAGAGTCTTAAGCACCAATATATTATTATTTTTATTTTATTTGCCCTTTACTGTTCCGGGCCTGTTTTCTTTATGCTTACTCTTAAATGTGAGTTCACAAACATCAGCTTATCTTTAGTTACTGTCACATCAAGTGATGATTTTCAAGAAAAAAGCAAGTCAGACTTTACAAGACTCATCTTGCATCACTGCAAACAAAATGGTTTCCAGTGGAGGCAATTTGCACATTCGGTCTTGATTTATCCAGTGTGCATGCATATGGGAATCTGCTCTAGAGAGAACCCTGTTCCAATAAGGGCCACTTCACATTTTCCTATGTGAAAATGTCTTCAGGCTTGTGCTTGTCCATGTGTGCGTGGGGGAGCCAGCAGATGAACCAGAGACATACGTTCTATGTATTGATATGTCTACAAACATGAACACCATCTCTGGGATCCTGATAGCCCCTTTTGAGGCTTCGGCAATAGTAAGATTTGTAGCAAATGCATGTGACCAGATACACATGTGGTTCCAGCCCATGTTCACATGGTTATGGACAAATATGAGCATGCCCACATGGAGGAAATGTGGAACCACTGCATAAGTCAGCCCTTTGTGCACAGAGTAATTCACAAAGAGGAAATGCTGTTGGAACCATATTTGGCAGGTGCCAATGAAAATTCAAATTTATGTAAAGTCAGATTTGTGTAAAACATGTAAGTAGGACTCTATAATTGTTAAGTAGCGAAGCTTTTAAGAAAGAAGCAAAGCTTTCTTCATTCGTGTTGGGTAGTTCATTAAAGATACACAAATATCGAGGAGGCTGAGCTATACAACTCTTAATGTCAAAAACATTTTTTGTCAGGGTACACCCATTCCCACAAACCTCATTACCCAAATACTGGGCCCCATGCTGGGATGTAGACTCAGAGCACGCAGGTCTTCTCTGCTTATTTCAGTAGAGGGGTGAGCTGTGTTCATTCATAGAACTGGAAAAGGCCATACAAGCCATCTAGTCTAACCCCTTATTCAATGCAGGATCAGCCCAAAGCACCCCTAACAAGAGAGAAGAGAGAAAAGATTGGATTTATACCCCGCCCTTCACTACCCAAAAGAGTCTCAGAGCAGCTTACAAACTCCTTTCCCTTCCCCTCCCCACAACAGACACCCTGTGAGGTAGGTGAGGCTGAGAGAACTCTGACAGAGACTGCTGTTTTTCAAAAACAGCTGTGCCAGAATTATGGCTTGCCCAAGGTCATCCAGCCAGGTGCAAGTGGAGGAGTGGGGAATCAAACCCGGTTCTCCCGGATTAGAGTCCACGCACTTAACCACTACACCAAACCATTACACCAAACACAAGTGTCTGTCCAGCCACTGCTTGAAGACTGCCAGTGAGGGGGAGCTCACCACCTCCCTAGGCAGCCAATTTCACTGCGGAACTACTCTTATTGTAATCCCTCCCCCCATTATCCAGCTGATACCTTTCCACCTATAATTTAACCCCATGTATCCTCTGCTGTCAACAGGAACAGCTCCCTGCCCTCCTCTTAGTGACATTTTCCCTTTGCTTATGTGCAGTAGAGTTACTTGATCCATTTAAATTTCACAGGGAAGCCCATGCTTGCAGAGCAGTTCCATGTGGAACTAGAGCCCCTGTGACTTCCAAAACGTATTGCGCGGTTGAGGAGGAGTCCTTTCTTTGGACCACTCCGTTTTGGACTTCTTGACTTTGTTCTCGATAGCATGGAACACTGACAAACCTGAAAGTTCACCCAAGTTTCCCAAAATAGTGCATCAAATAACTCCAAAATTAACCCCCCACGCTTTCCAGAAATAGACGGAAGTGTTGAGCACTCACAGATAAAACAAGTTTTGACATTTCTAGGCCACCTTGCATTGAGATCTAAGGATGCAAAGAATGGTTAACAAACTTTTGAAAAAGTCAGCAGTACTGAAGTATCATCCAAGTATTATGCGGGACATGTACGGTCAAGCTGAGAATCAAGGGGAAAAGGGGGGGGATTGAACTTTACAAGTGCTATTTTGTGGTAAACCTGCTTCAACCACTAGCAGATATCCCATCCTCGCATACGTGGCGGTAGTGGGGAAGAGCTGTGCAGTGCAGCCAGTCAGTTTGCTTCAGGAGAGATTATGGTGACCCAACTCCATTTTAGGAAATCCCCACAGATTTGGGAATGGTGCCTAGTGAGGATGGAGTTTGGGGAGGGCAGGGAACCCAGTGGGTGTGCGATGCCATTTGAGTCCACCCTCTGAAATCACCATTTTATCCAGGGGAACTGATTTTGGTAATCTGGAGATCAGTTGTAATTCTGGGATAATCTCAGGCCCCACCTTGAAGTTTGGGAGGAAAGAAATCAGGACTCAGAAAGGGGAGTACACAGTTGTGTGTGTGTGTGTGTGTGTGTGTGTGTGTGTGTAAAGTGCCATCAAATCACAGTCAATTTATGGCAACTCCAGCAGGGGGCTTTCAAGGCAAGGGAGAAGCAGAGGTGGGTGCCATTGCCTTTCCCTGCAGAGTCTTCCTTGGTGGTCTCCCATCCAAGTACTGACCTTGCTTAGCTTTTGAGATCAGATGAGGTCGGGCTATACAGCGCTTCCTTCCATCCCACAGAGTGTTTTGAAGGAAGTAAAATGTTTCACAAAATGTCAGAGTTTCAATATGGCAGTAGAAGTAGACATGTTAGTGATGGCCAGAATTGTTGTTCCTATTCATTTTAAAAAGTTACATGAGCACTTCCTAAAGAAATAAAAATAAACATTTAAAAAGAAGGGGGGGAAACATTTAAAACAACAGAAAGTAAGATGAAATTTAGGTACACCTGTATTTCAGGACACCATAAACACTAGACATGGATGAAAATAGTGCATTGTAGACCATTCACCAGAAGTGTGCAACATCATAATGGCACGCTAGGAGACAGGTGAAGACAGGCCCTTTCTTTTATCGGGAGTGTTCCTGGAGGGCTGCTGGCCCCAGGAGAAAGTTGAGCCAAGCTGCCTTTGAGGTGCTGGCAGTGCCACAGGGTCCTCTCAGATCAGACTATGCCTTGATATGGTGACAAAGACAATGGATGTAGGACACGGCACCTCAAGGGCCACTTGTCCCAGTCTGCCCCTGCTAGGAGACCACAAGCTAAGCCACGCACCCTTGGTAGAATTCAGGGCGAACTTTTTCTTTCCATTCGCCACCACCAAAGTTTTAGTGTTTTGTTTTGTCTTCTAGAACGGCCTGTTCTACAGAGCAGGCACTCCATAGATGGCTCCAAGCTGATGGAAAAAGTGGAATCTGCACAGCCGCTTTGGATTACGCTGGCCCTGCAAAAGCAGAAGGGTTTCCGAGAGCAGCAAGCAACGAGGGAGGAGAGGAGGCAAGCCAGGGAAGCCAAGCAAGCCGAGAAACTGGCTAAAGAAAATGTGAGTACCTCAGACTTCAGGGTTCCTGACATTTTTAACACACAAACTCAATGTGGATGATATGGAAATACTTCATGTAGTTGGCAGTAGGCACTTTTTCGTAGTATACAATCAAAATGGAGTGCTCAGAGACTGGAAAGCAAGTCAGGTAGAGTCTAAATTTGGTGTAGTGGTTAAGTGCGCGGACTCTAATCTGGGAGAACCGGGTTTGATTCCCCACTCCTCCACTTGCACCTGGTTTGGGCAAGCCATAGTTCTGATAAGAGCTGTTTTTGAAAAAGAGCAGCTTCTGTCAAGAGCTCTCTCAGCCCCACCTACCTCACAGGGTGTCTGTTGTGGGGAGGGGAAGGGAAAGGAGTTTGTAAGTCGCTCTGAGACTCCTTCGGGTAGTGATTAGGGCAGGGTATAAATCCAATCTCTTCTTCTTCTTCCTTTGTGAGTGTGAGCAGCGAGTTGGTCTTTTCCACAATGCCTGATTAAAAATCCCCCAAAGTATTGAAAAAGATGTCACAAAATAAAAGCAATTGTGTCGACATACGACAGAGCATCATACCCCATGTTTATGCAAATGATACAAGGGTTATAATAAATAGAAACCAGTAAAAATTTGAGGAGTGGTTTCCTTTCAGTTGTTATATTTTAAATGTGTCTGTCTTCGATTATCTGCTCCCCATCCCAACCAAAAGCACACAAATTCATGTCTTGGGCTCATGGATATGTTCCTCCCTAATTATGGCACCCAGCAGCCATGGTAGGCAGTCCCCTGAGGTGATCACAACTCACTGTAATCCGTCCCACCAACAGCATCTGGCCCCTTCTGGCTCTGTGTGAACTTTGTCACCATATCAAGGCAGCTGAGGAGGCCCAACCCTCAATATCCTCTCATACAATCCCACCCCTCCTCTTCCTCTCCTCATCTCCCTGCTTCTTCCACTCCTTGATTTCTAATCTCCCACTACTGCAAAGTGGATAAGACACAATAAAATATAACCACTAATGCATCTAACTATATCTGTTATATTTTCTGTCACCTTCCTTCCTGTCCTTGAAGAGGACAAGAACCACATTCAATTCTGGCTGCAATAAGAAAGCCTCCAGCTAGGTAACTAAAGCAACCGCTTTTCCCCAATGACCACCAATCTTCTGTGGCACTAGAATGTTCACTGGCCTGGGCCTGGCACCGACCCATCACAGATGGTTTTTGTTGAATTCAGGGGCTGAATTCAACTGCCATCAGTGAATGAACTTGAGTTAGCCTAACCCTCTGCCGGACTGCAGTCTTCACTAGGGTAATCATTGGGAAGAGGGATTTTTCTAACTTCAGAAACTGCTTTTGCCTGTACTTTTAAGGTGGTGCCCAATATGACATAACTTCACTCATCTGAACAAAACCTTCAGAAGGTGCCACCCTTAGGGCTGCCAAGTCCCCCCGGGGGACGGGGATTCCCCCCGCTGAAAGAGCCCCCAATCTGCCGGTCCGGATCCGGCCGGCAGGGGGAACCCCACCCCCGAAGTGGCCAAATCAGGCTGACATGCCCGGCACGATGATGTCGCCTAGAAGTCACGTAATCATGCTGGGCATGTCGCCAGGCGATGCTCTAGCAATCGCCCTGAAAGCTCTATGGTACCATAGAGTTTTTAGGGTGATTGCTAGAGCAGCGCCCTGCGACGTGCCCAGTGTGATTACGTCACTTCCGGGCGGTGTCATCACGGCACGCGCGTGCTATGCACACGCGAGAATATTTCAGAACAGGACGAAGCCTCCCTTGCCGCAAAAAGAAGGTGACTTGGCAACCCTAGCCACCCTGCAAATTGGTAAGATCAACAAGTGCCCATACATGTGCATTCTCTGCTGTGGCCCCCACCTTGTGGAATGACCTGCCTGGTGGGATGGCCTGCCCACACTTCTGTCATTCCGCAAACTACAGTAAACAGGATGGTTCAGCAGGGCATTTTAATAAAGGTAATAGGGCTGTACTAGAAGAGAATAGCTCAGGAAGGCACTTTACAAAGGGAACAGTATTGCATGTGGTATGTATTATTTGTTGTGTGTATTCTGCTCTTGTTATATTGTGTGATTCCATATTTGACATATCATGCCCAATACTTTTTGCCTTGTTTCAGGCAGACTATCAATAATGTAAGTAAATAAATAAATGAAATAACTAGGATGAGGGGCTGGGCCAGTCGAAATGCACAGTAGCCAAAATGAAAGCAGCGCCAGACAGTTGGGAAGGCCAGGTAGAAATGGAGAGAACCTGGAACAGATTATCAAAACTTTTATAAAACAGACTAAGGCCTTGTCCTTCAGCTGAGCTCTTGGCAACTAAGGAAGGTTTGTTTGTTTTTTCTTGCTATTTTTAGGGTTTTGTGGAACTATATTTTACTGTTGTGTTTTACAGTTGTTAAACTATTTTATATGGTCTGCTGTCAACGGGACCCTTGAATCAATAGGAGGGCTGTAAATTAAAAATTACAATAACAGTTTGGTGTCCTTAATGTTTATCATAAAACAGTTACTAACTAGCTCCTTTCCTTAGCCACTCAAAGAGATGGTTCAGTAACCATTCCCACAGAAAAATGATGTGTCTGATTATTGCTTAGTATCTGATCTGCCCTTTCTAGGCAAATTGAGTAAAGGAGCAGTAGCAGACCAACTCCAGGTCTTCTTGGATAACTAATGCACTTGGGACTCTTTTCAGTTTGGTTTCGGGCCAGACTATTGGACAGAGATGGCTCTGATGGCTTTAGTTGATGATCTCTGCCTCAGTGTAGACAAAGGTGTTTGTTTCTCCTTCTTCTTTGTTTCTCCTCCTGGATCTGTCTTCAGTTTTTGATGCCGTAGATCATGCCATCCTGTTGAGGCATTTGGAGGTAGTAGATATCAAAAGATGTGCCTTGGACTGGTTTAAATGGTTCCTCGTGGATTAGACTCAAAGGGTTGCCATTGGATGTTATTCAACTTCTATCTAAAGCCCTTAGGAGAAATCATACAAAGCTTTGGAATTGGATGCTGTCAATATCCTGATGATACCCAGCTCTGTCTCTTTCTATCCAACCCCCCCTGGTGACTCAGTAGAGGACCTAAGCAGCCTGACTGCTGTGGACAAATAGCTGAAAATGAACAAATTTAAACTGAACCCAGACAAGACAGAAGTTATGCTGGTTGGAAAGGCAGAGGTCTTGAAGGATATTGAGCTTTCCACTTATGATGGGGTTCAGCTGACCCTCCTGACTCAGTTAAGAGCCTAGGGGTGATGTGGGATCCATCACTGCTGCTGGAGAAGCATATTAATGCAGCTGCAAAAAAAAAAAAGCTTTCTTTCAACTCAGTCTAGCCTGCAAAATGGCCCTCTATCATGACATGTCCAATCTGGCCACCTTGGTAACACTAGACTACTGTAATGCATGCTACATAGGCCTACCCTCAAAGTCCACTTGAAGACTCCAGTTGGTGGAGAATACTGCAGCTCAGTTATTATCAGAGGTGGAGCATGTGTATTACTCCCATTCTACAGTCACCTTATTGATTGCCCATCAGTTACCGGACTCAGTTCAAGGAATCAGCTATTATATACAAAGCGCTTTGTGGCCGTGGTCCCTCAAATCTGCAGGACTGCCTCTCTCCCCATGCTCTGCCACAACAGCTTTACTCCTCTAAGGAGGGTCTTCTTCAGGTGTGACTCTGCAAATTGGCAAGATCAACAGTGTTCCCTCTAAGCTGAGTTAGTGTGAGCTAGCTCACAGTTTTTTAGCCTCCGGCTTACATGTTTTTGCCTTCGCTCAAGAAGGAGGGCTCCAGAGCCAACTAATTAATGCACTAGCCAAATGGCTTGCTCACAACTTTAATGCCAGCAGCTCACAAAGTAGAATTTTTGCTCACAAGACTCCACAGCTTAGAGGGAGCGTTGATCAACAACCACCTGTATACATGCATTCTCTGTTGTGCCCCCTCCCCATTATGGAATGGCTCTCCTGATGAGATTAGGAAGGGTCCCACTCTTCTGGCATTTCTCAAACTATACAAAACTGAATTACTTAGGAGGGCTTTATTTTACAGATAATAGATCTGTACTTAATGAAATGTTTCAGAAAGATGCTTTGATAAAGGGTAAGAGAGTGTGGACTATACTATAGTAAGTACTGTCTGTTGCTGTAAGTATGTTCCTACTATGTAATTGCTGTATCATTTAACATGTCGTGTTTAAATGCTTATGCTTTGTTTCAGATTTCTGCAGTCCGATCCCTCTTGCATTGTTTATTGGATGTCCCATCCTGTTGCTTCTATTGACGTAACACTGTGTAATCCACCTTGAGTCTCAGTGGGAAAGGTGGACTGTAAATAACATAAAGTCACTAAAAGTTAGACGAAAAGTTTGTATCATAATAGTTTTTCTTTTTGCATTTTATATTAGGCCAGTATAAACAATCAGCCGGATAATAAAAGCAGCAGTATCAGCAGGATAAGTTCGTTGCCGAAATCCACACCCCAAGAAGAGGAGAAGAAAGTCGAAACTGCCATGTCAAGGCTTGAACGGCGAGAACAACTAAAAAAATCGAACACCCTTCCGACATCTGTGACAGGTATTTATTATTTTTATTTTATTAAATTTTTAGGCCACCCTTCCCTGCAAGCAGGGCTCAGGGTGGCTTGCAACAAAAAAGAACATACAATAAGTGACTAAAAAGTTAAAATCAGGGCTCTTTTTTGTAGAAAAAGCCCAGCAGGAACTCATTAGCATAATAGGCCACACCCAACAACAGAAACTCATTAGGATATCCAGCCACACCCATGAGAGCATAGGCTGCACCCCCATGTTACCAGAAGTGTGGTCATCCAGCCACACCCACCTTTTTCTTCTTATTCTGTTTACCTTGTTTGTTGTCAAAACCCAGGGCCTTTTTTTGTAGCAGGAACTCCTTTGCATGTTAGGCCACACCCCTAATGCAGCCAATCCTAATGAGTTTCTGCTATTGGGTGTGGTCTATTATGCTAATGAGTTCCTGCTGGGTGTGGTCAAATTGGGAGCCAGCCGGAACCCTGTTCCTGTGCGTTCCTGCCCAAAAATAGCCCTGGAAAATCATACAATAAAATATACAGTACATATCAACAAAATATCTGAACTTGAAGCTGTCTTGTATGGAGTCAGACTGTTGTTCTATCCAGCTCTACCTTGACTACATAATGTGATGTCTTGCACTGGTGTCCATGTTAACTTACCGCTCGCACCCTTGCTGGAGTTGCTGGGGATTAAACCTGATACCTTCTGCATGCAAAGCACATGGTCTTTTAGTGAGTCACATGTTATGTCATGAACGTGGCCATCTTGTCATTTCTGAGAGTTTTGCAGTGTGTTGAGAGAATGGGCTTCTTCGTTGACAGCAACCACATTTAGCAGATCCTGAAGACAGATCTAGCTTGTTCCTAAAAATGCTGATGATCAGGGGGAAAAAAGCTTTCCAAAGGAAATGGTTGTATATGAATTTTACTGAGAGTGCAATCGTTACACTTGTTCTGCTGTTATTCCATTGGAGCTCCACATTAGGAGAGTGTATGTGTTAAAACTAATATTTCTCTGCAAAACTGGAGTCCCTTGAGTTTATAGAACTCTATATTTTAATCCTGGCTGATCCCAAACCTTTCCCCTCCCATGCCCTTAAAACATGCCTACCTAAACTGGACAGGTGGGGGAATAGCGGGATTTTCCAAAGCAAGTTTTAAAAGCACAAGGATCACAGCAGAAGGGTCTCTCCCCCCAGCTCTTACCTGTAAGGAGGACTACAGAGGCCAGGAGCAGTGACTGGGAAGTTTGGCAGCCCTGCCCTCTGCTTCCTGCTCTAGAGGCAGCCCCACCCTCAGCTCTCTATATCCAAGGCAGCTCAAGCTCAGAACAGTGAGGATGGGCAGGAGAGGGGGGAGAGAAGAGAGCCTCACCCCCGGGCCGGATTAAAGGCCTGGGCGGGCTGGTTCTGGTCCATGGGCTGTAGGTTTGACACCCTTGGTCTAGTGGCTAATGGACTGTCTTTAGCTGAGTGGGTCACAAGTTGTCCAGACATTATATTGTGCCCTGTTCCATGGAATGCTAAAAGCCAGCATCACAATGCAAGTTGCCAGTTCAAGGGCTCTGTGGATCTGGGCACTAGGTGCCATGCTGCACTCTGGAAAACAGATTTGCAAACAAAGTTTTTACTATCCTGCCCATAACATTATTTCCCGATATACTGTGCCTGATGACTTACTTAGGTCCCTCTTGAATACTCGGGATCTGTGTCAATGGGTATACAAGGAGGATGCTCTACTAGATAACATGCTAATAACTCAGTCAAAATCTGCACCATGATACCAAAGGATAAAGAAAGATCACTCAAGAACATCCTATTTGACAGATATTGCAGTACACAGTTTAAGAGCGGCATTTACCGCACTTCGTTTTCAGTCTATGCCCACTGAATTGCTGTCTGGAAGATATTCCAGTAAACCACAGGAACAATGCATTTGTGTATGCAGAACCTCTGTGGAAGTTCTATTTCACTATGTAATGATTTATCCTTTATATTCGGACCTTAGATGCCTTAAATTCCTATCTGGAATTTTAAGCCAAGTGCACAAGTTAACTGACAGTGAAAAGTTGATCTTTCTTTGTCGGAAACGAACCCCTTGGTCTCACACAAGGTAGCGCTTTTTGCACTTGCAGCTAGGAAGGTCAGATCCAAGGCAGCTCTTAGTAAAGTATATAAAGTTATAAAGCATTGATACCACGCTTTTAAAATTCCAGACTGTTGCAATCCTGACATTTTAGCTGTACATTTTAATTGTATGGTTGAGTTTTATCCTGAATGCAATGTTTTAAATTATGAGTGTTCTTTGAATGTAACCTTGTATTATATTGTATTGTAATGGCCAATGGCCATATACAATAAATCTAATATACCACTGGCCTGCCTACATTTGTCAAAGGATCTCTTCCCATTTCAAAATGTTTCCATCTGGTCTGGAGGCAATTCTTCCTTGCCACAGGCAACCGCTTGTTTACATCCTGGTCTTTGCAGGAGCTGCAACACCCTCTCTGCACGACTGACTGTGCGGGGAAACAGTGGGACGCTTGCGTTCCGTGCATGCCCAGGAAACTGAGGCTTATAAACCAACTGGATATCTTAAAAACACTCAACTCACTGAACCGTTACTGTAAAGAGCTTTATTGGAATAAGGGTCAGGATTTGGAAGGAAAAGGAAAACCCTGGGGGAAAGTCCAGCTCTTTTCCCTTTTGAAATATGGCAAAATTCCTCTTGAAATTAATTTCCCCGCTAAACTGACAAGCATGTGCTTGGACACGGTGCTGGCAGATGGCTGAGAAAGCTGTTACATTAATGAGTAATGTGCTCGTGTCAGAAGTACGTGCTTCCCTCTAGCGCATTCCAGCCCTTGAGTCTCTAGACTGCACGCTCCTAATGATGTCTCCTTTCGTTCGGCTCTTTAAAAAGGTGCATTTAAAGTTCCGGGACTGATTAAGCTGATAGAAAAGCAGCATGCCGAAGTGATAAAAGGAAGAGGGCAGCACGTAGATTTTATTTCATGGCAGGTTAACACAAATAGGGCCTGCGTAATTTTTTTTAATGTGCATCCCATTATTCACTCGTGTACTCTTAAAAGATGGAAGATATCAACATAAATGGGATTCTGGGTATCTGTAGCAGAGCTAGAGCATTTAGAACAATTTCTTTGGTACAGAGGCTCATTTTAAAAAGTGCCAACAAACCTACCTTAGTCATTTTTTCCAGCATAATGGCACTTAACCCTAACCCTGTGCAAAGCAGATGATTGGCTGAACATGGAAAGGAGGAGTCTGAGCATTCTTACCTGCCCAATAGGGAGTGAAGGGCTGAGAGGGCTCCAGTAACGCTCAACCAGTTGTGGCTGTCACGGAATGTTTAGGGAGAGAATTGACTGCAGAAGCCGGACTGCCAGACAGAGATGATTTCCTCCCCTTCCCACCGCCGAGGCCCCTTGGGCTTAAAGGGAAAGCAGCCCACGTTTGGAAACCTGGTTTCCTATATGGACTGCTGCTCTTTGATGCCATAGTGGTGATCTTTTGTTTTTTGTTTTTAATTTGACAGCAACAAATTCTTAGTAAATCCATAAATCTCCTTATATTTTAGTATACTTATTATAATGTTAGCCACTGAGTGTTATTTCAGAACCCACACATTTTGGAATGATTGCATCTAATATATAATGAGTCGGTGCAGTCAGAAAACAGAAGTTTCATCTCTGCTGCAAAGTGTTTGAAGTCTACCAATCTCTCCAGTGTTCAAATGTCAGCTTCGGCAGGCTTAGAGAATTCCTACTGGTAGAAAGAGCACAGTCTGTCCTGTGTAGGCTTTAAAGGGCTTTGTATTTCAAGGTGATGGATGGTTTTAGGGGCTGTTGGGAAGGAGTGGGCAGTGTCCTGGTGTCCTGGCCCCGCTGCTGGACCTCCTGATGACACCTGGTGTTTTTGGCCACTGTGTGACACAGAGTGTTGGACTGGATGGGCCATTGGCCTGATCCAACATTGGCTTCTCTGATGCTCTTATGTCTGATGCAGTAATGCTCTGTATTCTTGGTGCTTGGGAGGCCACAGTGGGAGGGCTTCTGCAGTTCTGGCCCTGCTGGGAGACATCCTGATGGCACCTGGTACTTTTTGGCCACTGTGTGACACAGAATGTTGGAGTGGGTGGACCATTGGCCTGATCCAACATGGGCTTCTCTTATGTTCTTATGACTCCAGGTGGGATTGAAAATTCGTTGCAGGACAACATTCTGGCTCTAGCAGGTGGACTTATTCTCTTGTCAAATGGCTTTCTTTCTGTGCCGGATAGGCAGATTCCTGACACTAACTTCCAGAGGAAATTGGTCTTCTCATTTGTCCATCTGCAATCTGCTTTCAGTAAAGGAAGCAGGCTCTATGGCCTTTCCCCTCCTCCCCTCGTCTGCATATGAATTTGGGATGGTGAGCCCATTGCTGTGGCCTCTTCCTTTCCCCCTTTAGTCTGTATTTGATTTTGGAGTGTTTTCTCTTGTTGGCAGGTCCCAGGTACTTCAGGGATGGAGGGTGTAGAAGAGATCCTTCTCCTGTGGTATAGGGCAGATTCCAAAATATTTTGTGGGGGCAATTTTCTGATCAAAACTCGAGATGTAATGTTGACATTCCCTGCCCTGATTTCCTGTTGATACTTTCCTTGATTGTATAAGTCTCTGTTTTTATGAATTTTACTGTTAAAATTTATTCCACATCCCAGAATATTTATTTTTTCCTTTTCCTTTTTTTGTGTGTGGAGTGATATGCTTCTTGCCCTGCTTTTCTGTTGGTGTTTTTCCTGTTTGTTTAAGTCCTTGTTTTTACAAACTTTACTTTTCAAAGTTTATACCACATCCCAGTAAATTTCCTTTTTGGGTGTGTGTGGGGGGGTGATGTGTATGTAGAATGTACTATATAAATATTTTTTTTTAAGTAAAGGAAGCAGGCTCCTTTGTGGGAAGGGGGAGGGGAATAAGATGGAATAATAATAATAATTGTTTGTTATGAAGTCACGACTGACTCATGGTGACCCCAGGACCATGGGGTTTTCAAGGCAAGAGATCAGCAGAGGTGGTTTCCTCTTGCCTCCCTCTCATCCAAGAACTGTGGACAACCCTGCTTAGTTTCCAAGCTCTGATGAAAGACAGCTAGGCTGGGCTATGAGGCTGCTAATAAGATATAAAACATAAGCTAGAAAACAATTGGAAGGAATAGAAGAGAGACTGGAAATCTTCAGCAGAATAATCTCTGTGTCACAGACCAAGGGGATGTGAGGGCGATCTGTCTGTGACATCTGTCACCTCATTGATCGCCAGGGTTGATTCGGCTGATCTGGCTGGCTAGGTGGGTGTCTCCTACGTCCCTCACCGCTCCATGCGCATCCCTCCCGAAGCTGCGCGCTCAGTCGAAGAGGACAACCATCCCAGATAGAAGGAGTGTACCATTCTTCAGTCAAGGGTATATGATAGCTGCGCTCCCCTGCTAGAACCTCCAAACAAGCTCAAGGTCCATTTGTAGGAGAACATCACAGACCAAGGACCAGTCCTCCAGTTCTATGGAGAAGAGCATTCTGGACAGCTGAAAACTACTCAGTTGCTTTCTAAATTACAGTGACCCGCCTCATAGAGACTGTAACACCTGCTAACTGGAGGCATTTCACAAATGAGTTACAGGGCTGCTTTGTATGTTACAGAAGCTATATGGAGACATCCTTTAAGTATTCTGTGTGGCAGCTGTTGTCACATGAGAAGTTGCTTGTGAGGAAAAACAGAAGTGGTTTTCTCCACTGACACCTAGAAAGACTGGTATGGAGAAAATTGCTTCCATGATGTAGTGAGTCTCCTCAAATAACCAACTTATTATGTGATGGCCACCTAAGAGTGACTTAAGTGTAGTCTCTGTACAGAAGGTACTGTAAACTGCAAGTTCCTGGTGGATAGAGTCTGTCTATAGATTTTGAGAAGATGGAATGTTTAAAAATACTATTTTTAAAAAATAGTGACACTTGATTAGGGAGCTTTCTCCTCGAGACAAGAGTCCCTGAGAACTCAGGGATATGCCTTCCCTCGTATCTCTGCAATGAAAGGAGCTACAGACTTAAATACAAAAGTTGGGAATTCAGAGGAATTAGGACATAGATGATTGTAACACTGTTATTATCACCTAACTCTTAATATGGACCCAGGTGTGGATTCTTAACTCCACAGATTGGGGCTATATTCATCTTGGGGGGAATCCTACATTTGCCGAAGAATATATAATATTTATATTTTTAAAAATGGAGTGGTTACAAAAAACTGAAACACGGAGAAGCATTGTCTGAACTTGTGCAGATAATGGACAGGAAGCAGATCTCAGAGAGATGCAGGAGGTTGATAGTAGAGGGGAAGAAGACAGACAGGCAGAGAGACAAGTGGGGATGGAGCAGGGGAAAAAGCTGACAGGCAACATGGCAGCGGCTGGAAGGAGGATGAGCCAGAACAGTTTCTGCTTCAATCCACAGCCGCCAGCCAGTTAAGGAGAGAAGGGAAACAAGCAGAAGTGGCTGGGAGAAGGGGTGCGGAGAAGGAAGTGTCTTTGCTTCTGCTGCTTATCATTCATTTCTCCAGGAGAGGAAGTGAGCAAGCAGTGAACGAGTGCAGGCAGCACTGAAGAAGAGGAGGGACAGCAGCTCCCTCCTGCAAGTTCCCTGCAGGGCCCCGCTTGAATGCTGTGGTGATAAGTCAATTGCTGATTTAAAACAAACAACAAAAGCTGGAAAAACTACCAGTGCAGTAGAGGGTAGACTGGCTGTACATTTAACACATGTACAGCTGAATGTGTAACTGAAACCATTTTTAAAGTGAGCACATGTTGGTGGATGTGAATAAGATCCAATTCAACAAGGATAAGTGCAGAGTTCTACATCTAGGTAACAAAATGGAGAAGCATGCATATTGGATAGGGGATACACATCTGAGTGGCAGTGTGTGTGAACAAGATCTTGGGTTATGGGTAGACTGTAGGCTAAATATGAGCAGTCAGTGTGATGCAGTGGCAAAAAAGGCTAACATAGTCTTGGGGTTAGCAACAGAGGCATAACGTCCAAATCACAAGATGTCATGGTCCAGCTGTACACTGCACTGGTCAGGCTGCACCTGGAGTGCTGTGTGCAGTTCTGGAGGCCTCACTTCAAAGGATGTGGACAGAACAGAGAAGGTACAGTAGAAAGTGACGAAGATGATCAGGATCCTGGAGACCAAGCCCTATGAGGAAAGGCTGAGGGACTTGGCAATTTTCAATCTGCAGAAGAGAAGTTGAGGGGGGACATGACTGCTCTCTTTAAGTATTTGAAGGGCTGTCACCTAAAGGAGAGCAGGGAGCTATTTCTGCTGCCAGCAGAGGACAGGGCTCGCAATAATGGGTTTAAATTGTGGGCAGAAAGATACCAGCTGGATATTAGGAAAATTATTTTTACAGTTAACAATCGTTCAGCAGTGGAATTGGCTGCCTAGGGAGGTGGTGAGCTCCCCCTCACTGGCAGTCTTCAAGCAGTGGCTGGATGAACACTGGTCATGGATGTTTAGTCTGATCGTGCATTGAGCAGGGGGTTGGACTAGATGGCCTGTATGGCCCCTTCCAACCCTATGATCCTACATGCATACACTCACTGTCACGTGTGAACAGGGCTAGTTTAAGCAAGACATAAGAGAACCCTCCCCCACTGAACAAAGGTTTTACCTGAGCTTGTTGGCAGTGAGGTGATATATAAGAAAGGGGGTCAGATCAGGTACATTTGAGGTCACATGGTAACCCATTTCAGATGGCAGTGCTTCAGGTATTGCCTCTAGTGTCACTTCCCCGACCTACCTGTTTTTGTTGCATACGCTTGAATGCATTGATGATAACATAATTATCTAAATATTGACATTATCTAAATATATATCAAAGAAATGTATATAGCGGGGGGGGGGCAGTTTTTAGTGTTTCAAACCATGCAAACGTGTATTTGAAATGATCTTGTATTGATTCAGACTTTTGGACCAGCCTGTTGGAAGCAGCTCTCCAAGTTCTGGGAAGGGTCTTTCCAACAAAAGCTCCCCGAGATCCTTTAACTGGAGATACCGGCAACCTGTTGCTTTCAAAAAGCCTGTTTTTTAAAAAAATATACTGCTCTTTTGCAATTTGATCTTGAATCAGTCACAGAGCAGGACTTTGACATGTGTGGATTTTGTTGTCATCTCCAACTTCTCCCCCTCCCCCCAGATGAAATCGTTGCAGTGCCCATGCCCATATAGTTATAATGACAGGCGGATTTGTGCTGATGGGTTTTCTTTTTTCTTTTCTTTTCCTTCATTCTCGAACAGTGGAGATCTCCGATTCTGTTCCCTCATCACCCTTGGCAAAAGAAGTTGCAAAGAGATTCTCTACCCCTGATGCTAATCCTGTGTCAACAGAACCTGCCTGGCTGGCTTTAGCCAAGAGGAAAGCGAAAGCCTGGAGTGACTGTCCACAAATCATTAAGTAAACGATGCTGTTTTTGCTCTTTACTGTCATTTATTAATTGCTCTCACGTTTTTATTAGTCTTTCCCCATGACAGAACAAACTGGACAAAATTAAGTGCAAATCCTAGAAGAATATAAGCACTTCAGTTTTCCGTTTTTGCTGGCTCGTTGCAGGTTTCATCTACCTTATAGAATCTATTGCTTTAAGCATCCAGCTAAAGGGGAAGAGACATGCAGGTTTCATCTAAGTGAAAAAAAGATCAGGAAGTTTTAGATTCTGACTACTTTAAGAATTTCTGTTCCAGTGTTCCTCAAGTCTGACTCCTAGGGGTTTGGATTTCTACTTGGTCTTTGACTATATTATTGCAAACAACGTAGAGTCCAGCTGCTTCCGTTTTGAAAATGAATGTAAGGTGCATGTTTCCAATTTCGAATTGAGAATGTAATGCCATTTACTGGGAAATTAAAAACAAACAAGCCACCCTCTGCTCAGGTACAGGATTTGGAAAGAGCCATTCCTGTCTCAGTAGTCATCAGAATATATGACGATTAGCTTTTATTAATGTAACCAACCCAATGACGAGGATGCTGAAATAATTTCTTTCAAGTCTCATGAAAGCATGAATATCCATAGTCCTACCATACAGAGCTTTGTCTAGGAGTTTCTCCAAGTGCAGGTAGCAGGTTAGCCACCCTACAATAAGATCCTGTTTTGATGTTTTCACAGGTTGTGTAATTTTTAAGGAAGATTGATAATTGCCAGACTTGCCTTGATCAGCAGCTTCTAACAGGAGTAGTCTAGATATAACAATTAATATGATAAATATGGGAATAGCAAATGTGTATTTTCCTACTGCCTTCCTCTATGTGGTTCTCCACACCATGCAGAAGCACACATGAAAATTGCACTGCAAGATTTTCACTGGCAGAAGCAGGATGTGCAGTAATGTAGGGCGCCTCACTACACTTCTCTCTTTCACTGGTGAGGAGCATCATGCAGCAGCAATTCAGATTTACAAGCACATGGGATGGCAAGCCCTCAAATCTTACAAATGATGCATAATTTAAATGCTATACATCAACCCCCTTGACAGAATAACAACTTTCATCCATATCTGTCTCCAGTCCAACATATCAACATGGGAAAGTGCAATACAGTAAATTTCTGAAAATAGGCAACTGTAGAATTGTTTTTAAAAATTAAACTGGAATTAGATTATTCAAATTTCATTATGGACCTGATACTCTGCTTGCTTTCAGGAAAATAATTCTGTCTTTGGTATTTAATTAGTACTTTGACAGATGTGCCAGACTAACAAAGTGTCATGCTAGCAAAACATCACTGCACCACTGTTGTTGAAAGCATGTTTAGAAGCAATGTAGCTGTCGCATTCTCAGTACTTACACTGATATAACAAGCAAAGTCCAGTCTTTTTTCAGACTGTAGAACTTTTTTTTAAAAAAAAAAATGGCAAGTGAAATCTTGCATTTAAGTCTTTGAAGAAAATGGTTTCATGATTTCTTTAAAATGGTTTCATATACCTGAAGAATCATAACAAGGTCCACAAAGCAGTAAATTCCCATTAGTCTCATTGACTTCAAGGGCTTTAAATAGAATTTTATCTTAACGAGACTGTGGATTCAGCTGTAAGAAAGGTGTTCTAACTATTCCACATATGATGGAGAACATTGTAAGAGAGACCAAGCTGCTCATTCAACACAGCCTTTCATGTAATTTATTCTGGCAGAATGAGGGAAAATTCTGTAGATGTTACAGGAAACAGTATGAGTCCTGCAGTTCTGCTATAGAGTACAGAAATGGCAAGATGGCCTGTGCTGTTTAGAAATAGCCATCATCAACAGATCCACCGAGATGGTGTTCAAGAGCCCACTAGGTTCACTGGTTGTGTGTCTAGACCAAGGGGGGTTGTTCTGCAGTTGTTGGGTTATCAAGGTAATTTTTGTTTCTTGTGTGAATTCAAACCATAAGCATCCCCAAAGACCCACTGTTTTCAGAAAAGATTATGATTAGCTTCAGGAAGGCGTAATGCAAGGCAAATACTGTTTTTAGGATTCCATGAGGGGTCTTAATGATGAGCATGAAAATAGTTCACGTTATTTGCTTCCATGTGTCAAGTGGGGAACTTCCCAGGCAGTGTAACATTGGGTAATGCTGCACCCTTTCATTTAACCCACATGATCTTTTCATCCACATCGGCTTGTAGGGAGTGGGAAGCCAAAAGCACAGATTAAGCTCTTCTTGGGTGAAGCTGCAGCAGGAAAATAAACCTTTGTGGATTTCAGTTATGTGGTCATCCACAACTCACCAAACACTCCATTATACTAGAGAGATGTAAGTCATGGATAACAGAAGGAGTGTCTATTGGATCTGGGACAGTAAGAGAGAAGAGGAGAAATGCAAACAAGTTACCAGCCTACTTTGCTTGGTGTAAAAGCATCCTGTTGCTGGTATATTAAAATATTTTTAATGTGCACTTAAATGTAGATAGGCTTAAACCTCTAAACTGCATAACTTGCAATTTAAGTTCTATGTTTCCTAAGATCTATTCCCATGGTTAGTTTTGGGGGGTTTTTTGGAAATGGGAAAATAACAAGTTGGGGAAGGGGAATGATTAAGATAGGTGGGATAATGCAAAGAAGAAAACAGCATAATTTTAGAAAAAAAGACATAAGTTTACAAGGAAAAGTAGGTGGTATTTGCATGATGAAAGAGAAAAGGCCTACCAAAATAATTCTAGGCACAGTTAGCACACAGTGTAGTTAGTAAATAGTTCTAAAGCTTCAAAAGCAAAGTGTTTTCAAGCATGAGAGAATCTAGTATACTGGAAATGGCATTTACAGACCCCAGTCTAGGGGACCAGGAGGAGAACAGAAGGCAGATCCATCCCAGGCTGCTGTAGCAGAGAGGCCCCTTTGCATCCCACCCACCGATCTAGCTAACAGCATTATTAGCAGGACTGACAGAACTGATAATTTGTTGGGCAGATGGGGCACCTGGGCTGTGCCAAGAACCTGCTTTGTGTTCACCCTGCCTAAGAAGTAATCAGTGTACTGGAGGTAACTGTGCTGGTTAGGTGGGAGGACTCCAGGTACTAAATGTGGGGCTCTGCATAGCCCTTTTTGTTTTTTATAACTATGGCAAGGGAAGACACTTTCCACTCACAAATCAGTGTCTGGATCAGAGCTAGAATGTGTACAATATTTGTTTGGAAACATTTCTAAAAGCCTTTATTTTCAACATTGTTATTTCATGTAAAGTCAACCTGAAATTTTGCACTAAATACCAATGAAGTGTTACTTTGCTTTAGCTCTGTTGCAGCCTTTCCTAATGAACAAACTGCTGGAACGCTTTACTGAAACAGTTTAAAAACCGACCCAACCACTATGTAGAATATGGCCTCAATATATTTTTTTTGGTAACTTATAAACAAAGGTCATGATATGGAGGAGGTTAGTCCCACTTAAATCCTGTTGTGAAAGCAAGGGAGTTTGACTAGTCAAATGACTATGCTAGCCCACTGATTTCAACAGGAATTAGGCATAACTAACTTTCTCTGCATTGTGGCCTAAACATTATTTCTGAGGTTATGTACGATTAACCTCTATTGTTCATATAGTGGTGTATAAAATTATAAACAAAGGTACAATTGTGGGGTTTTGTTTTGTGTACTTTTTTAATTTTTCAATGTTTTAAAGTGCAATTGTTTCTTATACTAATGTCATTTTAATTCCTATTTAAATTATAACCTGCTGAAAGTTATCAGATGTATGTATTCATTGTCTTTTTGTTTAAAATATCAGGTTTATCTTATAAGGAGGGCCTGCATTGCTACAGGAACCTAACTATGTGTTTTTACCAACAATAAAACCTGAGTAAAATGTCATATGACTAAAGAATATACTAGTGCAATTTCTATTTTCAGTTTTTGATTGTCAAATTTCAATGTAAATGGTCCATCACTGAAAATTTGTTCTATTTCAATTAAAAAAAAAACCTTGCAAGTGTTCATGTGGCTGTGAAAGTCCTTTTTATTCATCGTTCATTCATTCATTCACTTTTGTAAAAAGCTCTGTAATGACATAGATATTTAAATTCTCAACTTCATCCTCTCTGGCAATATGTAAACAATTACAGTACAACAAATTTCTGTATTACCAAATAATATTAATTTATCTTCTTTCATCTGGAGAAAAAAAAATCAGTTGAATACTATGACATCCACCCATGAACTCAGCCCACAAATATAGATCAAGGTGGGCAGCCCTGTTGGTCTGAAGCAATACAACAAAGTTAGAGTCCAATGGCACCTTTAGAACCAATAGTTTTTTAATCAAGATGTGAGCTGTCGTGTGAGTGCACACTTCGTCACACAGGTGGAGATCCTGATCAGTAAGTGTTACTGACATATGTCTTAGGAGGTTATTGTTACCTTTAATAGTTCCTCCGTGCAATGTGCACAATTCTTCAACATGCCATAAGTATGCCATTAGTAAAACAGATGCTATGGGGAAACAAAACAGAGCCAGGCACTTCTAATATTTGGAACTATCTAAACATCTTAAATATATCCATTTTAATTTATCGTTCATACAAACTTTCAAAATTGCAAGAGTTCTCCACTAGAAGTTACTGAAGTGAACAGATCCATTCTTTGGGAAACTGCATCAGTCAGCTCATCTGTTCCTACAATACCTAAGGTCTTAGTTAACTAACTCAGTAGTTTTCAGTAACATGCCCCAAACAATTTTTGCTGCAATCAAATGATTATGGGTTTGTACATTCATAGCCTCGTATTATTTTAAACAAGTTGTTAAATGTTACATATCACCATTTGTCCCTGAGAAAAATTCAATTCCAGTTTTGAAAGTGTGTTAATGAATCTGAGTTGGCAACAAACACAGTGCATATTTATCATGCTTTTAATTAGCTAATACATATAGCTAGTTATAACCACGTCTAATATGCTTTCTAAAGGATTCCTGGTTATCTGTACAATATGCACAAACAATGGCATCAATTTAATTTTAAGCACCCAGGCTTAGCGGAGATGCAGATCATATTGTTAGTTTAAATTGTTAACACAACCTTGCCTTTGATGCTTTATTTTTATAAACATGACAGGGTCCAAAAGGTGCACAGTTGGAATAACCAGAGCTCAAACATATGGGAGGAAAAGTCTGAAAAGGAAACTGTCCACTGCAGATTTCAGGCAGTCTTACTGTTTTTTGATATACATAAATCCAGGCAATAAACATAGTTATTTCTACAGCCAACAACAAGCTTAGTTCCCCATACGACAGGAGAAGAGAACACTTCCCCTGGAAGTTTCCCTGAACCTTCTACCACACCAGTCTTAGCGTTCAAGATCCAAATTCTGCCATCTGTAGATATTACTGCCAGAAGTGTTTTATCCTCCAAGTCACGACTGTGGAAAACAAATGGTGTTGCATATACTGTTGATGTGGTTTCAAATTTCCACATTAAATCACCTTCCCTATTACAACAGTAAGTAAAGTGGTCATGGGAGCCAAAGAATACTTCTCTAGCAAAACTGGAAAGGCATGGTGATGAAAAAATTGGCCCATTAGTGGAAAACTGCCAGACCTATAAAACAATATTAGGAAGTTAAGTACATAATTTAAATTTCACTTAGCGCTGCCAAAACATACACCGATTTAACATTAGGAACAAAATGATAATGCAAAGTGTCGATAATCTTTATCTCTCCTTGCAATTAGTTTGATCAAATATACGCAAGGACTAAGGTAGCAAATTCAGCACTGTTCACTTCACAGTTTCATATATTAGGTAAGAAATTATGAGAGCTGCTGTACATTTTCTGTAGAATGGTAGTATGAGGGGCTGTTTTTACCTTTTCTCCGAAGTGGCTAAAGCAATACAAATTTCCATCTACACATCCGACACACACACAGTCCTTGTTGCAATGTGGTGATGAAAAGACAGGTTTTCCACAAACGCCTTTCCAGATTGGACTCCCCGTAACCTGTCAATGTGAACCAAACATACTGTTCAGGGCCCTCCATGGTTCTGACTAAAGGGTTGACTTAGCACCTGAGCAAAGGTCTCGAATAGGGTTGCCAGGTCTGGATTGGGAAGTACCTGGAGATTTTTGGGTGGAGCCTGAGAAAAGTTGTGTTTGGGGAGGGGAGAGACTTCAATGGGGTGCAATGCCATAGAGTCCACCTTTCAAAGCAACCATTTTCTCCAGGTGAACTGATTCTGTCATCTGGAGATCAGTTGTAATTCCGGTAGAGCTCTAGGCCCCACCTGGGGGCTGACAACCAGTGTTCCCTCTAAGCTGAGTTAGTGCGAGCTAGCTCACAGTTTTTTAGCCTCTGTCTTAGCTCAGGAGGGATGGCTCCAGAGCAAACTAATTGATGCAGCAGCCAAATTGCTCACTCAGAACTTTAATGCCAGTAGCTCACAAAGTAGAATTTTTGCTCACAAGACCCCACAGCTTAGAGGGAACATTGCTGACAACCCTAATTTGGAATTATCTGTTACTGGGAGAAAGACTAAAGGTTTCCCTTTAAAAAGTGGACAGGCAATGGGCTTTCTGTGGGAGGAGCTGTTCCTGCACTGAAGCCACTTTAACAATTTCGCCTACATTCACATTTCTGGGAATATGGACAGTAGATCCATCAGCATATATTTCACATTTTTGTTCAATTGCTCGCATCCAGCTGTGGTGCATCTTGCATTTATTTTATTCGACTTGTATCCTGCCCTCCCCGCATAGCAGGCTCAGGGCGGGTTACATCAGATTTGATAAAAACACAATATACAGAAATTAACAGAATTAAAACACCAATAAAATACAGAACTATCCTTTACCCGGTGCAGATGTCATTAAAATTAAGGCCTCACAGATGCCACAGTTCTGACTCGCTGAGGGGAGGCCCAGTAAGGAAGGAGGGACGTCCGTCGCCCTAGTTAAAAGCCTGGTGGAAGAGCTCCGTCTTGCAGGCCCTGCGGAACTGTAAAAGGTCTCGCAGGGCCCTGATCTCATATGGGAGCTCATTCCACCAGGTAGGTGGGCCATGGAAGGGTATAGTTCCAAACAGAAGACATGAATTCCTGAAAACATCTTTTTCAAAATACTGCCTGCCTGCCCTTTTGTACCTGAGAAATATTATTAGACTTGCTGAGACAAGGCCTCTACATGTTTGGAGAGGGAGCATGCAAATTTGTCACTGGGACCAGGAGGAAAAATTCAGCAAGCTCTTACCCTCCAGGCAAACACAATGCAAGTGAACAATGTGGCCTCTCAGTTCAGCTTTGCATTTTGATCCTAACACATCCTGTCCTGCAAGGGCCGTCTGACGTGGGCTCACACAATGCAAGGTCACAAGTCGCATAAAACATTCAGGAATGCAAAACCCCAGATCTTGTCATGCCCAATAAAAGCTCCAAAGCAGCTGAAAAAGTTACGAATTAATCTGACAGAATAAATTCTCAGGGTTTTCGATCCTTCACTGTGGTCTGTTGATGGACTGCCGGGGGGGGGGGGGGTTTGGACTCGGGGTGTGCTGACCAGACAAGAGTTCTGAAAAGCTCATATCAGCACAGTCAGGTGGGATCTTTATGGCCGCTTCTCTCACCTTATCAGCCACACAATGCTGTCCTCTAACCTACATGGGTAACCCTTCCTGTTCCTTCTTACAGAGCTCTTAACACCTTTGTCAGTCTTGTTCAGTACACATTTCTGGACCATATATGGCAAGAAAGTTACATACAGGGTTTACAGCCAGTAACAGCCCTCCGAGTGTAGCAATGTATAGGTGGTGTGGCAAGAGGTTTAGGCAAGGGGAGGAAAATACAGCTCCGGCGTCAGTGTGTAACTTCCAGACACACTCTTCCTTCTGTCAACATGCCAAAAAGTAAACACAAGATTACGCCATTTCGTGAAAGGTTAACGGGCAGGCTGATATTTCCAAAGCTTTGCAAACTAGTACAGCTGTACCTTGGATAATTCTTCTGGCTAAAGATACCCACTCCAGTACTTTTTTTTTTTTTTTTTAAATCATAGTCAGCAAGAAATTATGTTCACAATTCTGTTCCGTAAACTAACAGTGCTATATACATTTAGAGGCAAAAAGTGTACATGGAGAGATGTGCTATACTCAGTTGAAAAATAGCAGTAAAACAAAGTTCGGTTTGGTGTTAGCACCGATGCATATACTAACACGGCAAAACAGGATTTTAAGTACTGAATAATCTAATCACTTTTAAATATCTAATTAACCTAAATACATACGTAACAGCTGATGCCCTACAGTTCTCAGTTTATGGAGCCCATTTTGATTATTAGCATAAAGACTGCAGTTCTAGGCACCCTTACTTGGAAATGAGTCCCAATTAAATTAATGGAGCTGCTTTGAAGTAAAGCAGGTATTCATTCAAGGAGGCATTTTTGTTAGTTCTTGTATGCTTTACAACTACTTACATAAATATCTAAAGCATATACATGCTGGTCATGAGATCCAACAAAAACCAGCCCCGTGGAAGGATCCATCACTGCAGAGCTTTTCACAGCATCTTCCGCAACAAACGTCCATCGTATTTCCCCATTACTGCTTCTGAGTACATAGACTAACCCATTATAACACCCTGCACAAAATAAGAGGCAGAAAATAGAGATATTTGGGTATGCATTGTAGCTGCTGCAATGCCAGCAAAGCAAAAAATGTTCTAATACTTACAAGCTCTCAAAATGTATACAAGTATCCGAACTCAATTCACAATCCAGTGGTGCGAATAACAGATGGGCAAAATCCCACAGGCTTCAAGGGCACACTGGAGACTGCTCAGGGGGAAACAACAGCGTTCTCCATTCACTCAGAATTTCCAGACCTTCCCCATGAGCCCCCAAACACAGCCCCACCCTTCAAAGGGCTTCCTACCGACTACCAGTCCTCCCTAACAACACCTGGATGGGGCCACAGCTGTTGTCGTGGAAGGCTGGGAGCCAACCAACAGGTGAACGGGGCAGTAGGACTGCCAGCTCTGGACTGAGGAATTCCTGGAGATTTGGGGGGGTGGAGCCTGGGGAGGGCAGGGTTTCAGGAGGGGAGGGGCCTCAGTGAGGTACAATGCTATAGAGTCCATCATCAAAAGAAGCTGTTTTCTCAACTCATCTTTGTAATCTGGAGACCAGTTATAATTCCAGGAGGTCTCCAGCCACCACCTGGAGAATGGCAACCCTAATGGACCAACAGAGCACTTTCATCTCCTCCCCAAGTATCTTGGGTGCTGTTCTGGAAGCAACTGAGAGGCCACGATGTAATCCCCAGGATGCTGGAGAGCAATGGTAGGTATGGTGTAAAGAGGGGAAGAAGCAAAGGGAGCTCTCTGGTTCCAGAAGATAATCCAAGCCACAGAAGCTCAGGATCATCAGACGCTGAAGCTTGTATTCTGGCTCCAGGTAAACAAAATGTGGGCAGCTGATAATCATAAACTTGTCTCCACTGATGTGTATGCTGGATTCACATTTTAAGAAATCTGCTACCCAGGGCCGGCTCACCCACTAGGCCAACTAGGCATTCGCCTAGAGCGCTGGGCCCTGGATGGGGCGCCAAGCTGTGCCTCCCCCTCCTCCCCCCCTTTGGTGGTGGCGGGGGGGGGAGGCAGTGGTGGCAGCAGCAAAAGGGTGGCTGGCTCCAGTGGTCTCCAGGTCTCCAGGCCCCACTGGGAGGTTAGCATCTGCGCCATAAGGCAGCCTCGCCTAGGGCGCAGAAACACCTCCAACCAGCCCTGCTGCTACCCCACGGTACGGGTTTATTCACAGACATGTAGCGACTGCCCTTGAAAAGCACCTAGATGCTCAGTAAGTCTTGTCCAGAACATCAAAGAAAACAAAATTTGCATTCATACCAACAATTATGAAGTTTCCACACAGAGACACGCAGGCAGAGGACTCTATGCGATCTGCAAGGCATCTCTCCCACTTCACTTTTCCGGAATACAAGTCAACTGCCTGAATTGCATGAGAATGAGATCCAATATATACAGAGGCAGATAACTGGTCAATGACTGGTACTACAACTAGGGGAGAGGCATCCACACACTTGCCCAAGTCTGACTTCCACCTTACGTCTAATGTCAACTTCCCAGCAGTTCTTCCAAGGTTCTCTTCTAGGTGAGTTCGTTGCACAGAGTCAATTTCTGTTGTATTTGCATGGCTAGCAACTGTTTCATTACTCTTCAAAACTTCATTCCCTCTGTGTTCACTTAGAACAAGTGGAAAGGGCATTGATTCTCTTAGCTGAGTTCCTGCTCTACCCTGGTTCTTCAGGTGTTCATCTGTGGACAACAATCGGTTTCCGCGGCTTACTGCAACGAATCCAACACTGTGGGCTTCACTTTTTAGGGACCTTCCAACGTTTGGCTTCACAGCCTTTATCCTTGGCTCCTCTCCACTACTGTTTCTCCGTTTCCTTTTTTCGGAGCTGTTGCAACTTAACTTTTGATCTTCGCTTGGAAAAGCGGCTTGCAGGACATGTTTGTAGACTTCAGCAATGGAGCGACTGAGAATAACTTCCAGGAGGCCAGGAATGGCCCTGCCAACCAGATTTTCAATTTCATCGTGGAGGTGTAACGATCTTAAAGAATCTCCACCGCTGTTCAAAAATGATGAATCTTCCGAAATGCTGCTGGAATCATCAGGAAGATTCAGAAGAGACTAGAGAAGACGAGAAGAAACAGAGGTACGTTAACAGGCCTCCTTCAGAGAGCCACTGTTGGGTGTAGTGGCCCTTTAGGACTGGGCTGATCAGAGCTCAAAGTGCTGCTCAGCTGTTAAGCTCACTGGCTGACAATGGGTCAGACATTCTCTCATTGCCTAACGTAACTCACAGAGTGTTGTGAGAATAAAATGGGGGAGAGGAGAACCCTATATGCCACCTTAAGCTCTTAGGAGGAAGGGCAGGATAAAAATGGAATAAACAAAGGAACTTGATCATGCGACAACTGCACCTCCAAGCTCGCAGCAGGATACTAATCTACAGAGCAATAGGAAACCACAGACTCCAAGAGGAACAGACTACAGACAGCCCACTCAGAACAGGGACCCGGTTTTTGTAAATCTTTTTTTAAATTATTTTTTAAGAATGGGGGAATGGGAACACTTCTTCCCCCCCTGCTATTTTAACATATTTATTGCTTTACAACTGTTTTTTTTAATATAGTTTATTTATCTTTTTCCATAACAACCAAAAAAACCCCCACAAGATATAATCTTATACAACAAATTTTGGAGTTTACATTACACATTTTTTCCCATCCATCTATCTATTTTTTGCCATCTTTTTTTAAACATATTTTCATTTTTTCCTGATAGTATCATATTTACTTTATCCATTTCTTTTATTTCCATAATTTTCATAATTAATTCTTCTCTACCTGGTATTCTGATTTCCAACATTTCACTATGAGAATTCTAGACGTAGTAAGGATATATAATATCAAACATGTCATTGTATTTAATCCCATATGGTAACATATTAAGTAAGTATACTTCTGGTTCTAACTTCAAATCTATTTCAGTTATCTCTACTATTAATTGTTTGATAATTTTCCAGAATCTGCTGACCTTCTCGCATCTCCACCATATATGGTAATATGATCCAATGTTTTTTTAACATCTCCAACAGTTCCCTGAGACATTTTTGTAGCATTTAGCACTCTTGTCCAGTGTCCAATGCCACCTATAACACATTTTAGAGATATTTTCCTTATATGTTGTAGCTCTTAATAATTTTGTTGATTTCCATATTTTTGACCATTTGTCTAAATTTATGTTGTATCCCAGATCCTTCATCCAAACTCTCATAGATGGTTTTATTATCTCATCTTGCATCTCATTATTTAGTAAGAAATTATATAACTTTTGAATCACTTTATCCGCAGATGACAACCACAATTTATCGAACTCTGATTTTGTTTTTACAAAGTTTCTTATTTTGTCATTTGCAAATCCTGATTTTAATTGTACTTTTCCCCAATTTGTAAGATTAATGTTTAATGCTTGTACTGCTTCAAAGGATTTTAATTCATTATTTTTGTTAGTAGTATTTCATAGTTGGCATTTTTATTTTCTGTCATTAAAATTGGCATTATAAACAACTCTAGCGGAGATACCCACATAGGTGTTTTGTCATAGAACTTCTCTTTTATGTTTCTCCATATTTTTATTAGTGCTTCTCTAACTATATGCTTTTGGAAGTTTTGTTGTATTTTGTCTTTGTTATACCACACTTAGGCATGCCAGCCCATGTGTAGATCATGACTTTCTAGAGTTAGTGTTCTCTTGTCCTCTAATAATATCCATTCTCGTATCCATCCCATCGCAGTCGCCTTATAGTACAGTTGCCAATCTGGTAATCCAAACCCTCCTCTTTCTTTTTTATCACACAGCAACTTCAACTTAATACGCGCTCTCTTAGCTTGCCATATGAATTTTCTTACTATTTGATCTAAATCCTCGCATATTTTATTGTTTTTCAGTATCGGTATACATTGTGCCAAAAACAAAAAAGTATTACATACAGAAATACTGCAACAGTGCAACCAATATAAATACAAATAATTGTATGAACACTACAGAATAATCACTGCATGATGTTTAATCTTATTCTTTTTTTCTCAATCTAGGCGTCATGAGAAGAACATACAAGTTGTCATGAAGAAGGACGAACTTCCCCGGAGTAACTGTTTCGTTTCGATATTTCTTTTTCATACAAATATCCTGACAAGAAACATAAACATTACTCATAACAGGAAACCATCCCCGCCTTAATACACAAACCATCAAAAATTCAGAAACATACATACAGTTCTGCTTTCACTTATTCATTCACCTTCCGAAAGGATATCTCTAATTCTATGAATAAAACATATTTGATTATATTAAATGTCTTAATTTCATTATTCTATATCCATACATAAGTGCTATATTCTTTATACAAGATACATATGTAAAAAATCCTTACCCCAGCAACTTCGGAATAACTTATAACCGGCACATAGCCTATCTATCAAATCAGGCTGATCAGCCTTAGCAATAGCCCTCATTGCTTGATCTTATATCCTAATTGATGTGTCACCTGCTTCCTAAAAGACGTTGCCAACTTACTATGTTTGTTGTTTCCAACACATTCATATCATTGTTCATACCAGAACCCAAAGACAGACAAAAGAGCAAAACAATACTTATCCACGCAACCTAATGTACGTCCATAAACCTACAGTTAAAAATTCTCACTCTAAGTTGTTATTTATTTATTTATTTATTTATTCTTGGGATTTATATCCCGCCCTACCCATACGGCCCAGGGCGTAAATAAATAAAAAATTCTCACTCTAAGTTGTTACAAAAAACATGACAGCTCCAGGGCTGCATTCAATCCCACTGGTTGAATCGTATACAATTTAAAGCACCAATAGGCTCCCCTTTGAAGTAGTATTTTACGTGTGTCACAGGACTCATAGGGTTTAGAGCGAATGACTTCCAAAACTGTACACTTAAAATCAAATATGTCCAAATATGTAGATTCCTTTCTCTACCCCTTGTGGAGACTCTTCCCTCTTATATTAAATATACATGTGCCTTTATTAAACAGGTGGAAGGTCTGATGATATCCGAAGGCTCGATGTCAATTCACTTTACACCAACATCCCGCACGAAAAGGCGAGGTCATGCTTGCTTAGGACATTGGAGCAGAGAGTGCATAGTGTTCCTTCCACACATTTTCTACTAGACCTGATAGATATTATCTTTGAAAAAAGCTTTTTTAGGTTTGGCAATGAGTTCTACTTTCAAATTAAAGGGGTAGCAATGGGCAGCTCTTTTGCGTCCAGTGTTGCCAACCTTTTCATGGGTGAATTTGAGAATAAATGGATTATGAATGAGAGTACCAATCCTTTTTGGGAGCATATTGTATTTTTCAAATGTTACATAGACGATTTGTTCATGCCCTTTGATAAAATAGAGGTTGTAGAACAGTTTGTGGGATGGTTAAATACAGTCCATGAATCCATCGAATTTGCACATTCTATGAGTATTACTGAATTGAATTTTTTAGACACTACTGTGTATGTTAGAGCCAATAAGTTGGCAATTCGTCCATACAACAAGAGTACAGATAGGAACTCCTATTTACATTATAATTCGCACCAAGTAAGTCATCTCAAAGTAAACCTCCCTTATGGACAGTTTTTGAGAGCAAAAAGAAATTCCACAATCGAAGAAGATTTTGAAAAAGAGTCAGACAGACTCAGTCGGCTATTCAGGGACAGAGGATATCCACCAGGGATAATTGAAACAGCTAGGTTTAGAGCCAGGCGGAGAAATAGAGTAGACCTGTTACAAGGAAGACCTAAACGTTGTGAGGACAAACTACATTGGGCTCTGGACTTCACCAATAGATCATATGACATTAAAAGGATAGTTTTGCGTCATTGGCATATGCTTAACAATGTACCCTTGTGTCAAAATCTTCCGACCATAGGCTTTAGAAAGACCAGTAGCATAAGGAATAAGATCATTAGGGCCGACCTACATCAGAGTAGTCAACAGGATACCCTCCCTAGGGGCCATTTTAGGTGTAAGAAATGCGCTGCATGCCCATAGATGTGGGAAACAGACGTATTGGACTTTCCAGAGGTGAACTACAGAAAGGATATCACTCATTTTTCGACCTGTGCCACGAAAGGGATAGTTTACCTTTTAATGTGTGGCTGTGGTTTGAAATATGTAGGTCAGTCCTCACGAGCACTTAGAACCCGGGTGCTTGAGCATAAATCAAGACATAGACATGCTTGCCAAGAAGCCCCCCTGGTACCTCATTTTTTGGAGGCGGGCCATCGCCCAGATGATTTTAAGTGTACAGTTTTGGAAGTCATTCGCTCTAAACCCTATGAGTCCTGTGACACATGTAAAATACTACTTCAAAGGGAAGCCTATTGGTGCTTTAGATTGGATACGATTCAACCAGTGGGATTGAATGCAGCCCTTGAACTGTCATGTTTTTTGTAACAACTTAGAGTGAGAATTTTTAACTGTAGGTTTATGGACGTACATTAGGTTGCGTGGATAAGTATTGTTTTGCTCTTTTGCTTGTCTTTGGGTTCTGGTATGAACAATGATATGAATGTGTTGGAAACAACAAACATAGTAAGTTGGCAACGTCTTTTAGGAAGCAGGTGACACATCAATTAGGATATAAGATCAAGCAATGAGGGCTATTGCTAAGGCTGATCAGCCCGATTTGATACATAGGCTATGTGCCGGTTATAAGTTATTCCGAAGTTGCTGGGGTAAGGATTTTTTACATATGTATCTTGTATAAAGAATATAGCACTTATGTATGGATATAGAATAATGAAATTAAGACATTTAATATAATCAAATATGTTTTATTCATAGAATTAGAGATATCCTTTCGGAAGGTGAATGAATAAGTGGAAGCAGAACTGTATATATGTTTCTGAATTTTTGATGGTTTGTGTATTAAGGCGGGGATGGTTTCCTGTTATGAGTAATGTTTATGTTTCTTGTCAGGATATTTGTATTTATTTATTTATTTATTTAATTCGATTTATACTCCGCCCTCCCCGCGATGCGGGCTCAGGGCGGCTTACAGGTGGCAATGCCAATATAAAACAAATTTAAAAACATTTATAAATCCCACAATACAAAAACATTCTTAACAATTATTTGACTAGAGTGCTCTAGATGTTCAACATAAGATCAGATGGCATTTTTTATAACTGTTCAGCCTCATCTGCTCCAGGGACTGATGTTCACCTCATCCAGGGCCAGGTATAGATGGAATAGCGGTGATGTTAGTGGCGGCTCCTACTCATACGCCTGGTGGAAGAGCTCCGTCTTACAGGCCCTGCGGAACTGCATAAGGTCCCGCAGGGCCCGGATCTCCTCCGGGAGCTCATTCCACCAGGTAGGAGCCGCCACCGAGAAAGCCCTGGCCCTGGTAGCGGCCAGCCTGGCCTCTTTGGGACCTGGCATTGCCAGGAAGTGTTGGGTCCCAGACCGAAGTGCTCGCGGGGGAACATATGAGGAAAGGCGGTCCCTTAGGTAAGCTGGAAAAGCTATGAAAAAGAAATATCGAAACGAAACGGTTACTCCGGGGAAGTTCGTCCTTCTTCATGACAACTTGTATGTTCTTCTCGTGACACCTAGATTGAGAAACATCATGGAGTGATTATTCTGTAGTGTTCATACAATTATTTGTATTTATATTGGTTGCACTGTTGCAGTATTTCTGTATGTAATACGATTGCCATACTGCTACCCCTCTGTGTCTGCTAACCAAAAACAAAAAACGTGGCAAGATATTCATTTTTATTGTGGCAATTCTGCCCATAAATGAAATGTGTAAGTCATGCCATTTATGTAAATCTTTCTTGATTTCTTCTATTAATACTTTATAATTGTTTTCATACAATTGTGCGTTTTTGTTTGTAATAGTAATAACCTAAGTATTTCACTTTCTTTGCCACCTCAATATTTGTAATCAATTGTATATTGTTTATTTCTTCTTTAGTACAATTTTTGTTATAATCTTTTTCTTAATATTAATTTTAAGTTCTGCTAAGGAGTCGTATTCTTGCAGTTGGATCATCAGATGCCTTATAGAGGTTACTGGTTTTTCCAAAATAAATACAAGGTCATCAGCGAAGGCTTGTAGCTTGAATTGTTCACCCTTGACTCTGAGTCCCCGTATGTTTGCATTATTTCTCACCATATCATTTAGTGTCTCTAATCCAAAAATAAATAGTAATGGTGATAGTGGACAGCCTTGTCTTGTTCCTTTCTGTATCCGTATATTTTGTGTTAATTCTCCATTGATATTTATTTTCACCCATTGTTCTTTGTATGTAGCCACTATCATCTTCATAAAGATTTTCCCACATTCCCATACTTCTAACTTGTATTTCAGAAATTCCCAATTAACGTTATCAAATGCTTTCTCCGCATCTAGAAATACTAGTGCTAATTGTTTTCCGGGATTATATTCATAATATTCTAAGATATTTATAATAGTTCTTACGGGAATGGGGACACTTCTATTAACAGTGTATTCATAATTTATTACTCAGAGGCACAAGCCAGAAGGAGAATGTTGTTGTCCTCTTCTCTTGTACAATGAATAAAGTGCAAATTTCCTTCCGGCTTTCTTCTCAGTTTCTCTTACATTCTGCCCTGCCAGGCATACCCTTCCGCAGCCAAAGTGCCTGGATACATCTTGAACATTTGACAGTGTCAGCAACAAGAGTGGAGAGAGATTGCTGTGCTGGATTCTAATTCTGAACTTTATACCATAGTATATCCCTGTGACAAAAAGGGGACACAACTAACTGCATGAGAATATGGTGGGGAAAATCTCACCCATTTCTTTGTCATTTCTATTTCATAAAAAATGAATACCTAAACCTATTAGGAAATGCTGAATAGAGTTAATTAAAAGAATCATTCCCAAATTACTGCTAGAAAGGCAAATTTCAAAAGCCTTTTTGGCACCTGAAGCAATAGTGCAAAAGTCTTGGCATAATTCACCCTGTTTGCAATTACTACCTCAATTTTAATCTCTACCTTTTGGAAAAACAAATAGTTTCCATACAACTACTGCCAGGAGCTTCACTGAAATGTCAAATGAATGGAAGAAATGTAGGACAGAATTTATACGAGGCAAGAATATGGAGCCTGCATTCTTCACCCAAGGCACCTGTGAGAACCCAATTAATACAATGCAGATGCATGGGGGCACCTTAAAACCCTACCTTCCAGAACCCCTGCAGTCTCTCCCACAATTCTTCTTTCTTATTCAGCTTCCTGTCACTCCTTCTGGAATTCAGATGGCTGCTGTAGATCTTGTTCAGCTCAGACACATCAACTTTCCCTTTAACACAAAAATTTTTAAAAAATAAAACAAGCTTACATGCAGTGTTCCCTCTAAGCTGAGTTAGTGTGAGCTAGCTCACAGTTTTTTAGCCTCTGGCTCACACATTTTTGTCTCAGCTCAGGAAGGGAATGGCCCCAGAGCAAACTAATTTATGCAGTAGCCAAATTGCTCGCTCACAACTTTAATGCCAGCAGCTCACAAAGTAGAATTTTTGCTCACAAGACTCCACAGCTTAGAGGGAACATTGCTTACATGGGATCTAAGAATTTAGCACTTCAGCTTATTTGCAATGGCTCTTAGCCTGAGGACAGATTTCCTTGTTTTCAGGTATGTGTATCTATTTTGCTATAACTTCATTGGCTTCAATGAAACCAGAAGCTAGGCCCAAAGAATCTACATATAACTATTCTGAAATTGATTACAATGTAACTATTTAGGATTGAATACTGTCATAGTAAACCTCTTTAGAATGAATTGTAAAACAATTTGAGACATGGTATGGGAGTTTATTGTTCTGAAGAAAAGGAAAAACAAAATTCCCCGCCACACACTTGCATGCCCCTGGGCATACCTCCCATAGTTTTCTTTTGTGCTGATTCACTAACCCCACCCCCCCACATTTAGTCTCTTTGTAACAGTTAAGCAAGGAGCTGCGGTGGCTCAAGTGGTTAAGACGCTGAACTGCAGGCTGTGGAAGGTCGGTAGTTCAGCAGTTCAAGACCCGAGTGTGCCGCATGACGGAGTGAGCTCCCGTCTCTAGTTCCAGCTCCTGCCAACCTAGCAGTTCGAAAGCAAGACATTGCAAGTAGATAAATAGGTACCACTTCGGTGGGAAGATAACAGCGTTCCGTGTGCCTTGGTGTTTAGTCATGCCGGCCACATGACCACGGAGAAGTATTTGGACAGCGCTGGCTCTTCGGCTTTGAAACGGACATCAGCACCACAACCCTAGAGTCGGACTCGACTGGCTTTCGAGCAAGGGAACCTTTTACTAACAGTTAAGCACAAGAGATGTGTCTACTGCTGGTCATGTTGGCCAGGCTCCTTGAAGGGACTCCCCAGGGGGCAACTCCATCGCTTTCTCCATTGTGTTGAGGCCATTTTATTCTATCATGCTTTTAAAACCTGATGTGCCCGGTTGTTTGTTTGTAGTGGGCTGGTGTCGTAGAATTTTAGAAATAATATACTTAAATATAAGCTTTTTTTTAACAGAGAAAATCAGATAATCTATTTTATAAACGAATAAAAGCATTTCTTTTTACCATGTGATGTCAAAGGCAAAGCGTCGATCAGCAAAAGCTCAACTGGGACTGAGTGGCTGGGGAGACATCCCTGGAGTTTTCTGAAAAGATCTTCTCGTCTGAAACTGCCTTTGGGCACAACAAACAGAATCAATTTCTCTTTTTGGTACCATATCACAGCGCAGGCTTCCACTTGACAGTTGTCTTCCGCAAGCTGCAAAATAAAACCATTACTCTCACTTACTCTGACGAGAATCTCAGGAAGCCCCAAGAAACACACATGGGGTGCGTTCAGACGCACCGTTTGATCTGGTGTTGTCACGCTTCAGCGACGGATTTTATCTGCACAATCACACAGTCAACATCCGCCTTCTGTCCCCCGCCGTTGGTTTCCAGCTCAAAACTGCTTTAACCCGAAGTATTTTGTTACCAGGTCCAAAAGTGGTGTTTTCTCAGCTCTCCCATTTAAAGCCGCATTTTCCCGGTGTGCTCCCCCCTCCGGTGACAAGCCCCTTCCGGTTTAAACCCCCCCCCCATTTCGAAAGCTGCCCGAGGCTTCCGCTTTTCACCCACCATTTTTTAAATGTGTTGGCGGTGTGTGCATAGGTGGAGCTCTGCTACTGCGTTTAGAAAACCAACATTTAAACGGTCACTTGTTTAAGAGTTTAGATGAGTTCGGGATCTCACGGAGGCCATTTTCGGGTCAAACGTTTAAAGGGAAGTCTTTTGTTGGAGGGGTTGGGTTGATTTGCCCTGGTGGTTCTGCGCATGCGCCGTGGTAGTTTCGCCCCTCCATTCTACGGATGAGTGCCTATGCGCATGCGCAAACTGAGAAAAAAAATTAAAAACCCCGCCGACACATGCTCCCACGCATCGGTAGTGTAGACGCCGGGAAGCAACGTGACTGCATGGTGAGGTGGGATGAGGGAGGTAAGGGTGATCACGATTATCCAGATCAAATATAATCCGATTAGAACCGGAGCAGTTTAACCCATTCTCAGCACGCCGTTTGACCGCACTCATGGGGAGTCTGCACTGGGCAAGTATCTACCTTACACATTATTTTCAATCCTGCCTTCTCTCCAAGGACCAGGTGTCCAGTACTGACCAGGACGGTCTGGTATTTTCACTGACTGCTGGGGGGGGGGGGCTGGAACAATAAATTCCCAATATTTTCCCAGTTTTTCCCAAACAGTCAGTGAAAGCACTGGACTGCCGGGGTCAGCTGGCAACCTGACCAAGCCCAAAGAGCGCAAAGCACGCTGGTTGTGCTGAGGGGGTGATGCTGAACCCAAGTGCACGAAGCATGCTGTCTGCATTGGGAGGAGGTGGAGCCTCACCTTGTGTGTCCAGTGTTGTTGGGTTTTTAAAAAATATCTGGCAACCCTAACCTCAGGGGGGTATCTGTCATTCTTCCCTCCTCCCTTTTACCATCGTAACAACCCTGCAAGATAGGTGAGGCTGAAAGAGAGACTGGCCGAAGATCATCCATTGCAGAGTAAAGATATGAACCTGGGTCTCTCCGGTCCGACACTGACACAATAGCTTACTGGCTGTCAACTAAATGAAGATTCAACTCTTTTCATGTAATTGTTTAGTGATAACTAGATCATTATATCTCCTGAAAACACAAGCTGTGACAGAAGAGACCCATATATGGCCAATGCTCAAACTCTCTTTCCAATTCATTTCTCCCTGATTCCTACTGACTACCCCTAGATACCCCTCCCTAGTTTATCTATCCATCTTGTAGTGGTTAAGTGCGCGGACTCTAATCTGGGAGAACCGGGTTTGATTCCCCACTCCTCCACTTTCACCTGGCTGGATGACCTTGGGCAAGCCGTAGTTCTGATAAGAGCTGTTCTTGAAAAAGAGCCGTTTCTGTCAAGAGCTCTCTCAGCCCCACCTACCTCACAGGGTGTCTGTTGTGGGGAGGGGAAGGGAAAGGAGTTTGTAAGCAGCTCTGAGACACCTTTGGGTAGTGAAGGGTGGGGTATAAATCCAATCTCTTCTCTTCTTCTTTTTAAACCTACTGTATATCACCCTTCTGTCTCTCATGATTCATCTGCCCCTTGCTTGGAAGAGACCAGACTGAACATGAGGAGGCGTGGTTTGGTCTATACTAATCTGTTACATTCAACTGAGCAGCCTTTTCCCCCAGCAAAGATCTTGGTGATCCTATGAAAGGAAACTTCACGAATGAAACTGAGTGGCATCAGTTCTTCAAACACTTCATGATCCAGAATTGACTCTCTGGCTACTTCAGAACTCTCTAAATAACATTATGTATTCTATTACCTGCTGAATCCATTCAATATTGAGCCTCTTGCCATGAAGCTTAATCTGATTGTCCTTCCGCCCCAAGTAAAACATTTCTCCATCCTTAACTCTTACAAAATCTCCAGTTGCTCTCATGGTGGCCCCAGGCGATGGAACTTCGCCATCAAGGAAACAGACACGTTCTTCACCTCCTGCACAAAAGGAGTTCAAGTGGCAGATCAGTGCCACCACGACCTCACATAACGCAGACCAGAAGACTACCAGCAGGAACAAGAGAAATGGCTGCACATCAGTAGCAACACACCAATAATGGAGCATGGCAAACCACAATAACAACAACACAGCCAGCCATGCAGTTGAAACAGGGTCTATATGTGTTTACAACAGTGGTACTATATACTCAGGAGCTGCGGTGGCTCAAGTGGTTAAGACGCTGAACTGCAGGCTGTGGAAGGTCGGTAGTTCAGCAGTTCGAGACCCGAGTGTGCTGCATGACGGAGTGAGCTCCCGTCTCTAGTTCCAGCTCCTGCCAACCAAGCAGTTCGAAAGCAAGAAATTGCAAGTAGATAAATAGTGGGAAGGTAACAGCGTTCCGTGCGCCTTGGTGTTTAGTCATGCCGGCCACATGACCACGGAAACGTCTTCGGACAGCGCTGGCTCTTCGGCTTTGAAACGGAGATGAGCACCGCAACCCTAGGGTCGGACTCGACTGGCTTTCAAGCAAGGGAACCTTTACCTTTACCTTTTTTACTATATACTCAATATTTTCATGCAATGCAATGGTTTTTGACATTGTGCAAGCAACCCTTCTGATAAAACTCATCCTAAAAACTGCCTTATAGCTGGTTTATCAGCTCTGTTCTTCACACTACATTCTGTGACTGCCTCTAAAGATGGAAGTTCCATTTAACTGTCACAATTAATAAACATTAACAGATCTCTCCTCCATGAATTTGTCGAATAATCGTTTATAGCCATCTAAGCTAGTGCCACAGAATTCTAGAATTAAAACCATTAAACGGAAAAATCACCTATAAACACTTGACCTTCACCTTCCAGAATGGCAGAACCACTGGAATTTCTGACTTCAACTCTTGTTCCAGATAATGGGGTCCCCAATGGTATAAGGGAATCAAATCTAAAAATCAGGAGGAAAAAGAGAGGCAAAAGGGTAGGGAACAAACGACCAGTCAGTGAAGAAATAAAGCATCCAAACCTGTCTACAGATGCTTTCATCTCTACTGGATTGTTACTTAGAAACTGAAACTTACAGAAATGAAGCACTAATCCTATTTATGAAAGGACTGCTATTTTCAAGGCTGTGTTCATCACAAGTCAGATGCTAAGAGGCCTAGCTCTGAAATGATTCCTCATACCAAACACCCACAGCAGTACACCATGGTTGCTCCATCTGCAGAGGATTGAAGACTCTTAAGAACATAAGAAGAGCCCTGCTGGATCAGACCAGTGGTCCATCGAGTCCAGCATCCTGTCTCACACAGTGGCCAACCAGTTCTTCTGGATAGCTAACAACAGGGCATAGAGGCTGAGGCCTTCCCCTGATGTTGCCTCCTGGCTTGGGGATTCAGAGGCTTAGTGCCTCTGAATGTGGAGGTTCCCCTCTGTCACCATGGCTAGTAGTGATTGATAGACTTCTCCTCCATGAATGTATCTAATCCCCTTTTAAAGCTGTTTATTCCTGTGGCCATCACTACATCCTCTGGCAGCAAAGTCCACATTTTAATCACTCTCTGAGTCAAGTAGTATTTCCTTTTGCCTGTCCTGAACCTACTGACCATCAATTTCATTGGATTCCCTCAAGTTCTATTTTATCATTCATTCATCAAGTTAAAGGGCACAAGCAGTAGATAAAAGAGCGACATTTCCTACCGGTGATCAGAATCAAATAACGCTTCAGGGACCTTGTAGCATGTAGCCCAGCAAGAGACTTCTGTAATGCCATAGATATTAAACACCTGTGTTTTATTTCCTTCTCCTTTCCAGCTTCTCAGCACATTCAGGTCAGGAAACACTTCTCCGCCAAGAGCTAGGACTCGCAGCGAAGTACTGGCAGATAGCACAGTTGATTTGATGCGCTGAACTCCAAATCTTCTCAGAAGTGTTGGTGTGGCCTACACACATTGCAGAAAAGAATGGTCCAGTACATGTAACATGTATACATAATAGCAGAGCCTTCTAACTTGCATCCTCTTGGCAAAATCTAATCTATAGTAGGCTGCCAGCCTATGTGGGGTTCATTCTGCTTCTACCACTAAATTATGATAGTCACAGCAGCATTACTAACTGGGTTGAGAAACCATTAGAATTGGAGGGAAGGGGAAACCAGTGGCATCACCTGTATGGCTGCTAGGCGACCACACAAGCTCTTGCTATTGGATCTTTTAGCAAATCCAGTCCCTGGCCAGAGATATGTAGCCTAGGTTTTCATATTATGGGTTGGGATACTCAGAGAGGGTCTCATGGTTCCCCCAGAATGGTTGTGAGCCATTCTTTTTGTAGCAGGAACTCCTTTGCATATTAGGCGACACACCCCTAACGTAGCCAATCCACCAAGAGCTTACAGTAGCTCCTGTAAGAAGAGCTCTGTAAACTCTTGGAGGATTGGCTACATTAGGGGTGTGTCGCCTAATATGCAAAGGAGGTCCTGCTACAAAAAGAGCCCTGGGTGAGTGATGTGAGTCAGTACTGCATTCCTCCTGGAAGACAATCAGTGGTCAACGCTTCTCTCTAAGGTCCTTGGCAGGAACTCTGAATGGAAAAGAAAAAGGAGCTCAGTTCTTTGTCTGTTGAGTCCAGACCCACATTGTAGAAGGGCTGCACCTGAAACACAACAGTCTGACCTGCAAGTATCCTCAGGAAAAACCATGAAGGCCAATGGTCTTCACAATGGCTAGACCAGTGGTGGACTGCTGTGCCAGACCTCATACAAACCATTTTCATTGGTGACCCCTGTTTACTCCTCTGCAGTTCTCGGCTTATACCAACAAAGAACAGCAGCCCAGCAAAGGAGGAACAAAAAGGAATTTGTTACAACTGAAATAATCTCCTACAATCCTATTCTTATGCAGTAAAATCACTCCACTGTCATTGTTGTTAAAAATATAATTCGAGGTGTAATTTTCAGCAACAGAACTAATTCAAATTCTTCTTGCTCCTTTTCCTGGTGACAGGGTTAATTTGTGTTAGTAAAGGAAGAAAGTTCAAGCATTCATGACTCAAGCTTGTACACTAGAACAATTTAAAAAGTGCTGTCGCTAGTAAGCCCTTTTGGATGAATTCTGTATTTATTTTCAGACAATATTTATCACGCAACTTTTGAAATAAAATACATTAAAGAAAGACTTGATTCAGTACTTAAACTTGGCCTAAATAGCCTCTTCTCATGATGGAAAAGTACCCATAGTGTAATGTGAGACATTAGTGGTTTATGCAGCCACCTTTAAGCTCAGAGGGCCAAACTGCACAGTCCAATCAACATGGTTCTTTAAAGGGTGAAGAACTAGCAAGCAAGCCTTCTGCACACATGGGCATTCTTTTTTGTATGCATATTTTTTGCATGTGCCAGTGTGTTTGTATGAGCATGCAAGGCTGGAAGTCATGGTGACATCTGGTGACCCCTACTGGGGGACTTTCAGAGAGGTAGCTTGATATTGCCTGCCTTTGCGTCCTGGTACTCCTTGGAGGTCTCCCTTCCAAGTACTTGCCAGGGTAGGCGCTGTTTAGCTTCTGAGATCTGATGAGATTGCGTTTACCTGGGCTATCCAGGTCAGGGCCACACATGGGCATTCTTGTTAGGCTTGCCAAGTCCCCCCGGGGGGGCGGGGAAACCCCCGCCCCAGAGGCCCGTTCCCTGCTGCCGGCGGATCAGGCCCCAGAGGGAACCCCACCCCGATGTGCGCGTCACCAGAAAGTGACGTGACGCCGCCGGGCACACTGGGGGCAGGGCCACGACCATCGGAGGGAAAACTCTATGGTTTTCCCTCCGATGGTTGTGGCCCCGCCCCCAGCCGTGCCTGGCGGCGTCACGTCACTTCCTGGTGATGTGCGTGCAGCGCGCGCATACTTCATGCGTGCGCTCCAGTTGCCGCCCGGGAGTCCCCCGCTGCAGCGACTGAAACGACTTGCCAACCCTAATTCTTGTGGATCATCTATGTGTCCATTATGTGTGAAATGAAGAAAAGGTGTGCATGCCTAATCTGTCACAAGACCACAGTCTTTGACCTTTCAACCTTTAATCATCTGGATGTGGCCCAATGGCTGGTTTCCACCTGCATATTCATTACTTGTGACTGCAGAATCAAGCGACACACTGCATGGGAGAACTGGCTATCACATATTTCTTGTTTTACAGACAAAAGTTTTATATTTCCTCACATCCAATGGGGAAATGTTCACAGATTCAGGCACCAGTCATCAAGGGTACCATAGCATAGGGAGGGAATTCACTGTACAGTTTGATTGTCATTACAGTCCAGTGCTGTGCCAAAGCAGCTTTCACAGCAAAGAGTAAGTAAACAGGACACTCAGTTATCACTCCCGTATCTTACCTGTAATACAGATACTCGGTGGCGCTCAAAGAGAGCCTCAGACAGCTCCTGGGGCATCATTTTAATAATCTGGGGTACAATAAGCAGAGAAGCTCCACTCGCCAGAGTAACAAATAGCTCAACTACAGATGGATCAAATGTCATGTAAGAGGCCATGAATATCACATCATCTGGGGTGATTTGAAACAGATCTCTAAAGATAAAGACAGATAATGCACACCTTTATCGTTACATATATTTTGGAGTCTGAACCTGTGCAAATATCACAAGAAATCAGTGAATTATTTCCTGTTCCTAGCAGAACAGAGGCCATTTTAACTCTACTGCCATTTCCCGCCAAAGTAGCCTCCATCAGGAATCTTACAGCATTCTGTGGTTTTCACTCTCTGTCTTCCTTTACATCTTCCTGTTCTCATGTTCTGTTAAAAATACTGTCTTTATTTTATCTTAGATGAAATCTTTCAGGCTTGTATAATTAATTTCTTGATCCAAGGAGGTGTGATATGGTGCAGTTTATGAATCCCTGATTGAGCCTACGCTTATATCAGGTGCATCTGAGGCCTTTTAAATCTCAACAGAAAACTGGAATTAGAACCAGTTATTAATTTATTTACCAGAACAGCCTTAAAAGAAAAGAAAAGAAAAGAAACTGTTCTAATGCGTAAAATATATGCAGCACAGAATGGGGTGCATGGCCACAGCAAGGGTCACAGTGAAAGTCTATTTTGGTTTCATCTAAGGGCCTGACTGTACAACGGCTGAAGCCAAGAAGTACTAGAATCACAGGGCTGGAAGTCCAGTTTAAGGGGCAAAAGGGGAACACAGTGAGCAAAGCTGAATCTTCCGCTTCCTACCATGGCTTGACCCTCTCCAGGTGCCTTTTCCCCCTCACCTGGATTCAATATCAGAGCCCCAGCTGACAGGAAAGTGCTTTGGTAGAGGAGCTGCAGAGTGGCAAGCTGTAGGCAGGAGGAAGGCTTTCTTTCTTTCTTTTTTTTTAAATCCCTGGAGGCATACTTTTTATTTTGCCAATACTACAAAAGCTACAAAGAAATATTAGGGAAGGGACTACAACTAAGGATAAAGAAAAGCAAACCACACTAAACTAAAACCCCAAGAGGAGGAGATCTTTTCACTGTTAGTAAAAATGTCAGTACTATCTAAGTGTTAATATCACAATATACTTGTAGAGTTCTTGCTTATAACAATTCAGTGTTTATATGTGATTTTATTAGTTGTTATGAGAGAAATCTCTGATCATCTTTTTGTTCTTTGCTTCAAAAGGCCATTTTACAAGTCCTTCTGCCTTTACTTCGGCTTTGTGTCTCTGAAATCGTATACCACTCTGGCAGGTCCTGCACCCTTTTCTGCCACAGAGTCTGTGGACTCTGTGGCAGGAGGAAGGCTTTCTGTTCCTCGTCCATTTGATACTTTTGTTCTTAAATAATTTCCCCATACTTCACCTGCTATGCGAATGCAACAGATCTGGATCTGGCATTGTCAATGTCTACTCTGGTCCTAAATAGCTCCTGATGTAGGGGGCCCAGTTCCCCTGGTGTTAATGGAGAAAATTCAACAGAATTTGGAAACACTTGGTTGGGCAGGTGTATGCTCAACATGTTTATAAATAACCACTGTGAACATAAGAACATAAGAACATAAGAGACGCCAATGTTGGATCAGGCCAAAGGCCCATCCAGTCCAACACTCTGTGTCACACAGTGGCCAGAAATACCAGTGCCATCAGGAGGTCCAGCAGTGGGGCCAGGACATTAGAAGCCCTCCCACTGTTGACCCCCCCAAGCACCAAGAAGACAGAGCATCACTTGCCCCAGAGCCCCTAGCTATACCTTGTGGCTAATAGCCACTGATGGACCTCTGCTCCTATACATTCAACTTTTCTGCTTTCTCTCTCCCTTTTTGGTGAACAACCGCAGCTGTTCCTTTTTTATCTGCCACAACACAGAACTGCTTGTCACTTTTCTTCATACACAGAACTTAACTCTTATATCACACACAAGACTGCTTCTCTCACAGACCTCAGAACAAACTATCTAATTGAACATCAACTGTCAAACCTAACTGAAACTCTAGACTGATACACATACTCATCCACTCATTTTCATTTCCAAAACCCCTCCCCCTCTCTGTCAACCACCAATCATATCACGCTCACTTCTCTTAACCACTCTAGTCTACTTACCACCATGCAACCAAACTTTGAAAGAGACACACACACACACATAAAACAAAGAATCACTACAACCACAATAAAGCCAGGTCAAGCAAACAAAGAAGAGAAATAATTAACATTCTATGTTACAAAACACGAATAGCAGAATATAATACAATGCTAGAGCATACCTTCAAGGCTGCCAGTGCATAAAAAATAATTTTTAAGAACCCAAATGGATTGAAGGCTTAATTCAGCCATGCAAAAGGCATATGGTTTATTATTTCTCTTCTGAAAGAAGAGCAATTGTGCAGTCAACTGGAATTATAGCAATAGCATTCTGGCAAAGTAAGGACAAAAACTCAGATAGCAAGTGAATAGACAAAGCACTAAAATATGGAGTGGATCCAACTGACTTTTCCACTGGTGAGAAAGGAATGATGGGTCCCCTTTGACCACCAAAAAGGAGACGCTGAGGATTGTGGGACCTGCACGGATAAAAGCCATGTGAGACAGGGCCTGGAGCAATGAGGGAAATTGGGGAGAGTGAAGAAAAAGGTTGGCTGGGTCCAACCCATTATTACAGTTCTTTTAAAAGATTTAGCATCACAGAGACATTGCCAGTCCTCAAAACCAAATAGGTATTTACTTCTTAAGCACCAAGCAAATAACTGCTACTGCAAATGGCTCACTGGCTGCAATCTCTACATAAAAGGGAACTAAATTTTGATTCCTCTAAGGGCTGGTTTGCACAGCAGTAAGTGATTATGTGAACACATGCACTGAGAGAGTACTGCTGTTTGTGGTATGACACTTAGGTAAATCAAGCAACAAATATGCATGTATGAATGAACCAGTCTCGGGTTCATCTGCATTACTGTTGCCTCTCCCAGCTTTCTCTGCTGCAAAAGGCAAAGAAACCAAACCGGTGCACCAGAGAATCAATCTAGGCATCTTACCTAATGATTGCTTTGAGATTTATTTTAAAAAGGTCACGTGGCTCTGGGATTTCATATATTGACAGTTTCTCTGGAGGCTACATCAGGCAGAATGAGCCAGGGAAATCAACAAACAGCAGACCCAGGGCACCCAGGGGAAATCCTCTCCACAGTGGAGCCCTCCCATCTGAAATTCAACTAATATTTGTTGCAAGGCATGTGAAGATGGGATGGCAACACAGGATGGCTATACTGTTCTATTGCCCAAATTATGCCATCCTTCCTCTTGCTGGACTCCCCCCAAAAAAACCATTAATCCCACACTCTTGTACTCGCTCATCTCCTACTAAAGCACAATGGCTAATATGTTCAAAACTGTTAAAAGAAACGTGAAGTTATGAATATAGTCAAAGCAAAAACTACTCTGAAGCTCACTGAAAAGCAATCAGATTTGTTGAATGGGAAGGGTGGAAGCAAACTTGGGATACAGTTCAAACTAAGTAGGTTTATTAACTTTAATATTATTATATAAAGTTATAGTTAGTTTTATATTATGGTTGGGGAAATGCTCTGTTATTATAATATTTCTGTAAGGTCCACTTATAAGGCATTTAAGTTTATACCTCCTATTGAAATGTATACAGCACTGATGTTTGACTGTATTGATTATATGTTTGAAAAATTTAATACAATTTGATGGGGAAAAAAATTAATATTATTATGACAAAAACTTGGTATAAATCACTACAGTTCCAAAAGTTCCTAAAACTTTGAGCCGTTTTGCTTTTGTCTTCAGAATTACCCACATGTAGGTTGTTTTCTGGCAATAAGCTGGAATCAGAATTAAAAGTAGGGTTTCAGACATCACTTAATATAATGACATGCAGAATTGTAGAATAAGCAATCATAGATAAATAATAACTTTATAGAATTTTATAGGTTCTCTCTCCAGAGATCAGCTTGAGGTGGCTCAGAAATAAAAACAATACCATGATTAGGTAAACAATAAATTATCAATATAAAAAGCTAGCCATTAAAAACTAGCCAGAAACATAACAACAGCACAGAACAACCATTCAGCACCCTAATAAACACCCATAAAACAGACCTCAGGATACAAGCACACCATTAAAGAGCTAAAAATATAAAATCCCTTTGTGTAGTTTGGCCCTTAGTGAAGAACACTTATAGTCTCCCTTTCTGCTGAACAAAATCTGCCCGCAACGCAGCTGACGATATAAATCAGTGAAATCATCAGAACAAAAGTACAATCAAAACCATAAAAACATAGCATCAACCAAAGTAATTTGAAAAACAACCTTAAAATAAACCATAGCAGCAATCAAAATTAAATCACAAAAACACCCCGCCCCACACCAATAAACAGTGCCAAACCTGCAAGGGGAACGACCCCCAAAGCTAGCAGAAAGCAGAACGATAAAACAATAAGAGTCAAAAACCAAACCAATAATGGCAAATGTAAACTAAAAACAGTCAAGGAATAAAACCATTAAAAACCTTCTGGAAAAGAACAGATTTCAGCAGCTGCCAGGAGACCAAGCAAGAGGTTGTATGGGCTTCCTGAGGAAGAAGTTCCTTAAACTGGAGTCTACCACGGACAATGCCCTGCTCTCAGTACCTACTGTTCTAGCCTCCCTCACTAATGGCACACAGAGCAGGACCCCAATAACAATCTTAAATCACAGGCTCTTTAATATAGGAGGAGGCGGTGCTTCATGTATGGAGTAGATTGTTTTCTAAACATATTACTTTCTACTTTAAATCCAATAACATGAGATGGGTTTTTGTGAAAACCTAACCCAGTGAGAACTTCATGTATCAACCTAAAGGTTAAGCGTGCTGTTGAGTTGCAACCAACTCATGGTGACCCCATGAAGTTCCACCACATGGAGTTTTCAAGTCAAGAGTTGAGCAGAAGCGGTTTGCCGTTTCCGTCCCCTGCAGAGCAGCCCCTGTCTTCATTGGTGGTCTCCCTACTGACTCTGCTTAACTTCTGAGTTCTGATTAGATCAGGCTAATCTGAGCTGTTAGGGCTATTACACATGTTTTTATGTTGCCCTTCCTCCGAAGAACTCAGGACAACATATATGGTTCTCCCCTCCTCCGTGTTACTCTCACAATAGCCCTGTGAGGCAGGTTCAGTTGAGAGTGAATGGCTCAAGGTCACCCAGTGAGCTTCACAGATGAGTGGGATTAGAATCTGGGTCTGACTGGTATTAGAAGTACTCCTCACTGGCACCTGTCTAGTTTAGACTGTACATTTGTGAGAAGAGCAGGGGTCATTTCGTAGAAAAAGAGGTGCAGGAGCTCATTAGCACAACTCATTAGCATAACTTTTTTGCATATGCCACACCCCCTAACATCACCGAAAGTGTGTCAGAAGGCAACACCCACCACTCAGGCTCCACTGGACTGTTTTGAATTGCTAGCTATTGGGGGGGGGGGGGGGAGAATGTGCCCCCCCAGA
>NW_015175988.1:735195-741918 GCF_001447785.1 Gekko japonicus | reverse complement strand
GGTAAAACGGCTCCCTTGTGCTGTGTTTGGGCGGGGGGGGGGGGGGGGGCTCTGCAACTTACCTGGCTGCTTCTTGCTCTGACTGAGGGATGCTGGGAGCAGGGGGTGGAGCTTGTTGCATGTGCCTGCCCCCTGGGCTCTTTACAGCCGGAACTCCGCTCCTGTGCGCTCCTGCAGGAAATGAACCCTGGAGAAGAGTGTGTCATACGATCTCTGTATGCAGAGCTGCCAATTTTAGACACAATAATAACCCAGCCTCTATCTGTTCACCTTTAAGCAACAGTAATCTATGAAAGACACTTACCGCAGATGAAGAATATTTGGTATTATGCATCTGTGGGGCACTCTGACAATTTTTGGAATCCCTGTTGTTCCCGATGTATGCAAAACATAGGCTAAGGAGTATTTCTTTCTGGCATCCAACAGCTCTTTGGATTGCTTTGTCTCAGTCTGGCCTAAAATATTTTCCTCCCAGCAATTTGTCACTGCAGGCCTTTCATTTTTATCATTTTCATGATCCATCAACAGATTTACATCAATACTACTGCTGTTCCTTTGGAAAAGAATTAAGCCAACGCTCTGTATTTCAAGGGAATTATGGCAGAACAAGTGTCCAAACGTGACTTTGAATTTCTGAAAGAGAATGAAAAGCTGTGTTATTAGGGTAGGTATTGTAGGTATTAGGGTTGCCAAGTCGTACCTCGTCCTGAAGCGGGGGACTCCCGGGTTGATCCTGGAGCGTGCGCACGTCACCAGGAAGTGATGCGAACACGCCGGGCACGCTGGGGGTGGGGCCATGACCATCCGAGGGAAAACCATAGAGTTTTCCCACGGATGACCGTGGTCCCGCCCCCAGCGTGCCCGGCGTGGTCACATCACTTCCTGGTGACGTGCACGTCGGGGTGGAGTCCTCCCCGGGGCCCGATCCGGCGGCGGGGGCGGGGGGGAATGGGCCCCCGGGGGGACTTGGCAAGCCTAGTAGGTATGCATTCTGTCAGAACACTGTAAGCCGCTTTGGTGAGAAAAGCAGAATACGTATACAAAAATAAATGAATAATCATTATAATTATTTCATTTCTAATTCTAGCTGATAAATTTTGCACATGGAGCAAATATTATTATGCATTGTCTATAAAGTTGACACTATAAAACACCAGACTTGAGATTCATAACTAAACAAATCAATATTTAAAACCAATATGGCAGCAATCCTAAACATGCTATCATGGGAATACCTCCCACTTAATATAGTGGGCCTTTCCTCAAAGTTAAAAAAAAAGTAAACATTGGATTGAGCAGTTTACTTGAGCAGTTTACTTGGAAAGTTCAATAAGCACAAGCTGCAAGCATTTCAGTTAAGACTGCACTTACATCAAGTATGACTTTCTCCACAAGGACATATCTGAAGTTGCACTTTTCCATAATGTAAGTAGACAGGGTTGGCAGAGCATCTGGATCAATAGGGGAATAAGCAGCTGGCACTTGGAGAATTCTAACGAAATAAAATATTTCACTTAGCAAAGTAACATTCTCATGAGCCAAACAGAGGTGAAGGCATTCAGATTCAGAATTCATAAATCCTCTTTATAGCTCAGTCGAGGGTTGACAACAACATTAAAAAAAACACACACACAACTTGCCCTTTGACAGAGGCTTAATGTGTTGAAACGGGCAGATGATGTTTATCATGGCATGGAGCGCAGGGCTCTTTTTGTAGAAAAAGCCCAGCAGGAACTCATTAGCATAATAGGCCACACCCAACAGCAGAAATCCATTAGCATATTGGGCCACACCCCTGACAGCACAGCTCATTAGCACATTAGGACGCACCCACGTTACCAGAAGTGTGGTTATCCAGCCACACCCACCTTTTGCTTGTTATTCTGTTTACCTTGTTTGTTGTCAAAACCCAGGGCTTTTTTTTGTAGCAGGAACTCCTTTGCATGTAAGGCCACACACCCCTAATGTAGCTAATCCTAATGAGTTTCTGCTGTTGGGTGTGGCCTATTATGCTAATGAGTTCCTGCTGGGCGTGGTCAACTTGGGAGCCAGCCAGAACTCCGTTCCTGTGCATTATTCCTGCCCAAAAATAGCCCTGCATGGAGGTAAATAACATCATCTCGTAAATAACTTCCCATTAAGTCTCTGTTAAAAGGGAAAGGACATTTCTTCTCCAGGTTGTTGGCAACCCTAGCTCAGTCTCACATTGATTCTGATGCAGTTGCAAGGCTGAAAGTACTCATTCATGTTTACTTGTGCCGCCAAATCCCTCCTACTTTCCTTCCCACAGAAAGCAAGAAAGGGGGGGGGAAGAGTGATTAACCTCTTCCTTGCAAATAATCTCGCCACCAAGCCACTCCCCCCCCCCGCAGGACTCCAAGCCACATGTTTACACAAACATGCCTTTTCATGCCCTACAAACTGAGGAAGGAAATGATACACAGCAGAGAAGTGGGAGGCAGGATCCTGGTCCATGAAATTAATAGAACACAACTACCAGAAGGAACAAAAGGGCCAGAGCTCTAAGGACAAACTGGATCTACTTAATCACTGAGCATGAACTCCACCTAGTGGAGTTTAAATAACTTTTTAAAAACCCAAATCGTTATTTTATAGGGATTTCCTTTAACCATAAAAAAGCCATATTAATATTGTGAATTAATAAATACATTTGGAAACTGTTTCAAAATTATAAAAAAACAAAAAAACAACCCACCCACCACTCAGGACAGGTTGTAAGACACACAAACTAACAGGCTAATATTTTAAAATATATTTTGACCTAAGCTTAACAAAATGGCTGGAATATGCAATTCACCTCTGAGCAATGTCACAAATATAATTTCGCGGCCGTACCCTATAATCCAAGAAGGCAGATTTATCCCTGGACAGCAGTAGAGGCCTATCACAAAATTTTCAGTGAGATTACACTTTCCCCTCAAAAAATCAGTCAGTTCTGTGGCTAGGGTGGTAACTGTCTTATATGTGTACGTGGCGGGAGTCTTATTGTTGCACTCATCAAAGCATACTGCTCTCCTCTCAGGATATAACCTGGCTGCTGTTCGAACAATCTGCTGAAGAGTCATCACCAATACGTGCACAGCGTACCTGAATAAATGAAAGTAACAATTAAAATGCATCAATCGATAGTTCCAAAAGACTGCAGCATACACCATATTCCGCAAATAAATTTAAAGGAAAATTAACAATAAACTCTTAATACATAGGAGAAAATATCATTCACAGAAATTTTCCATTCGGGGGGTATCAAACTGTCGTTAACGCAATTTGCACTCACCAATAATAACTTCTCAAGACAGGTCTCCTTCGATTAAGCAGGTTTTTATTGGATACAGCTTGCAAGCAGTGTGTGTCCCACCGCTCAGAGAGCACTAAGAACACACACCGAATTGGGTTCTGTGGCAGATATTTATCCCGGAGAGGTGTGAAAAATAAGAAACGCCTTCTCCGCCTCCCAGAACTGAGAGGCAGGAGTCACAGACTTCCAATCACCGATCGCCTAGTCACTTCTGCCTTTTATTTAGACAAACCCACTATTTTCCCAAAAAAGGGCATAATTCCTTTATGCCAAACATGGTATTAACTTTCTCTACTCTTTCCTAACATTTCTTCATAACCCACAACGGCCCACCACAAGTATCTTGAGACAGGTCTCCTCGTAAAGCATGGACCTTTAGACCGCAAGATGTCCTATTTCAGCAGGCCTGTCTTGGGCCATCATCTTTTCGACAGACTTGTTTACTAGAGTCAAATGTCAAGTTCCTCATTTTAGGCTGGTCAGCATTATGCATTTAAGGATATAAAAAAAGATATATATATATATATATATATAGAGAGAGAGAGAGAGAGAGCGCACAATAATTTCATTGCATGGTTTTAATCTATGACGATTCAATGGTTAATCACTTCCCTTGGATAGTTAGGTAGCTTTTTCTCACTACCCAGATTGCAGGATCTTCAAGGCTGCTACTTTAACAATTGACAGTTGTCTTGGCTACACTTCTGCTTTCTAATTAAGCCAGTTTCAGCATTCATTTTCTAGCAATACACTCTTAATTTCAATAGTTTTGCAAGGCTCTTCCGCTTCTACCGAGTGGGGATATTTGTGCAAGCTGGTTGCTGCTATGTGTCTGACTTCCCCATTTCTAACTCCTCTTCGCTCAGCTTCTTATTAAGCTTTAAATATTGATTTCAAACAAAATATTTCTAATGCAATTTTTAAAGCAAGGTTTTTAAGAGTATCTGACAGAAGTCTTTATTTTCATTTCTTACAAAACAAAAATAATTCTGTGGGGGAAAAACCTACAGAGGTATAATAAAACCAGTAACTAACACCTTTTGCAGAGTCAGTTCTTCTACCCTGGCCTACTTCTAATAATCCTGCTGGTTTTAACCCAATATTTATATATCAGGCAGGATTTGATTAAACATGTTTGATGTTTACATGTTTGATATTTACAGTGACAGGCTGATAGATTCAGGTGGGGCAGCCGTGCTGGTCTGAAACAACAGAACAAAGTTTGAGTCCAGTGGCACCTTTAAGGCCAACAAAGTTTAATTCTGGGTATAAGATTGTATGTGAAAGCACACTTCTTCAGATATGTTTTGACTGACACTCATAAATCATCTATAAGTTAAATTATATAGCCGTAATTACAATTTGTGAGAAAATGGGGAATGCCATTAGCCCAGAGAGGTTTTCTTTTTTCTCTAGAGAAAGGGAATTTTTTTCCCCTTTCATTAAAAGGATACCAGTTTTTAATTAATTTATCGTAAGGAAGGATACATAACTTTAAAATCAGGAATTCAGCACATTGATGAAAAATTAAAATAAATGTCAGTGGAGTTATTTTTTTTGAAACCCCCAAGAGGGTAATTTTATTGGTTTTCTTAATAGACTACATTGTTGGATACTGTAACTCAGGGGTCATTTCCTAGAAAAAGAGCTAGGGGAACTCATTAGCATAACTCATTAGCATATGCCACACACCCTGACATCACCGGAAGTGTGTCATAAGGCCACACCCCCTGACATCACCAGAAGTATGTCATAAGGCCACACCCACCACTCAGTTAGTCTTAGTCTTAAAGGTTAGTCTTAAAGGTGCTATTTGTTAGTCTTAAAGGTGCTATTTGAACTCTTGGACTATTTTGCAGCAACAGACTAACACAGCTAATTCCTCTGAATCTAAACCCACCACTCAGGCTCTACCCCCAAAATCTCCAAGGTATTGCCAACTCAGAGCTGGCGAGCCTATCTGATGGCACATGTGGGGGGAAACAAGCAAACCACCCATGTCAGGTAAAAAGGAGAGATACCAGGATACCAGGTCAATATATTTTTATTCTCCTTGACATTGATGGCTGAGGTGCTTTTTCATCGGCAAAAATAAAGATAAGAAAGTCTCAAATGTGACAGCAAACACCACAGACGCCCCTTTGAGTACAGATTCCCATGGGGTAGCAATTTAGCAAATAATAGCTAAAGAAGACTTATACTCTCTTTCTTCTGGTAGTGAGACCCAGGCCTGTATGCACGGGAGGCCACAAGTGCCCTTCCCAAACAACCATGCTCTCCTTTTCCTTCTCTACTTCCCCCCCTCAACACAGTTCAGCAAGTGAGGGAGGGAAGGGTTGGGTCAGGGAGGGGCGCATGCGAGAGAGGCTTGCTCAGCCAGCCAGGTGGACCAGCGGCTTGCTGCTTCTGAAGTCCAGCTGGCATAAGTCAGGAGATTGCCCATTCCTCTTCAATTGGGGAAAGTGATATGGCAAGGGAAAGGAGGCTAAGAAGTGGCAGGCTGGCTACCTGCTGTATGGAGAGGTGTGAGATGTTTGACAAGGTGCTGTCCCATTTGCCCCCTCCCCTGGGCCAAGCCATGGCCTTCTGCCCCCGTCAAAAAATGGCATTATTAAAAGACGTCCCCCCCCACCATACTTACAAAGCCACGGTAAGCGTAGGCTGTGATGCAAGATGCACATTAAACAAGTAGACAATCAGGATCAGATACTGAGGACATAAACAATAAAGTGAGACTCCAGCAGGGGCAGGATAGCAAGTCAACCTTCTCTGTTGGTCCTTTTACCCGGAGATGCCAGGGATTGAACCTGGGACCTTCTGCATGCCAAGCAGATGCTCTATCACTGAGCCACGGCCCCTCTCCAATACTTTGCAGCAACAGACTAACACAGCTAATTCCTCTGAATCTAAACCACCACTCAGGCTCCACCCCCAAAATCTCCAAGGTATTGCCAACTCAGAGCTGGCGAGCATATCTGATGGCACATGTGGGGGAAAACAAGCAAACCACCCATGTCAACCTTCTCTGTTGGTCCTTTTACCCGGAGATGCCAGGGATTGAACCTGGGACCTTCTGCATGCCAAGCAGATGCTCTATCATTGAGCCACGGCCCCTCTCCAATACACACACAGGGCCCAAGCATCATTTCTGTGAACTTGGTACAAGCATGATAGTTAACACCCCTTGCATCAAGGAAAGGCCTACTGTGCTGGAGGAGGGTGATACCATGAAAGGATCCAGCCCTATTCATCTGCCCAGTACCACCTGCTCAGGGGCCATCAGAAGGTCCACCTGCAGGGCCAGAACTCCAGGAGCCCTCCCACTCTTGCCCCGGGCCAGGCCCGTAGCTAACAACTTTTTGCTCAGGGGGCCCATGTTTTTCTCAGGGGGGGCCACCACCAAT
>NW_015175988.1:672904-734648 GCF_001447785.1 Gekko japonicus | reverse complement strand
CTCTGACATGATGATGTTAAAAAGTGGGGGGGGGGGCACACTGAAAATCCTACAAGGGAAATTCCCTTGCATTGAGATGTACTACAAGTATACAATTTGAGCATAAGTGAAACAGAGGAACTTCTACAGGGCAACAGGACTACTACCTTGTATCAGATCAGACCCACAAGAAAAAGACCTCTGGCACCCTCAAGCTGCTTCACTTTATTTACAAAATTTTATTTACCGCTAACTCTCAGAAATGTCTGTTTCCACATGTATGTGTGTACTGAATCCAAAGCACTATTTGTTCACACACAAGATCTCTCTTGGGGAGATCACCCCCTCCAAGCACCTACCCTACCAATACTTGGACAAAGCCATTTCATAAAACTGAAAGCTCACTGAAGAAACATTTACAATTGTTAAGAAACATTACCCTTCTTCTGTCACAGGTTCTGGCTCTTCCCAAGCATGACACTTTAGGCTAAAGCCATAGAACAGATCCATTCCCAGTAACTAAACACCAAAGCTCGCAACAGTACTTAGGGATTGCAGCTTTTATTGCACACCACTTAGGTAAAGAGGAGGCAGACTGGAAGAAGATTCTGTATTGCATCTTCAAGGTACCACCAGGGTCATCTAGTCCAACCCCCTGCACAATGCAGGAAATTCACAAATACCTCCCCCCCACACACATACACCTCCAGTGACTCCTGTTCCTTGCCCAGAAGGTGGCAATCCCTTTAAAATTTTAGAAACACACACAACAGAAACCTACGGCAAACTTGTAACAACAACAACCCTGTCAGGTCAAAAGGGCGCATTATGTATTACTGCCTTTGGCGCCCACAACAACTCGAGCGCAGCCCCGAAGGAGGAGCGCGGAGAAGGCGCGCCCCGCCAAGTTTCTCCAATGCCCCAGATCTGCGCACAAACAAGGCGAGGAAACCTCTCCCCGCGCCTACATCCTCCCCGTAGTCAAAGCAGGGGCCGTTTTAGCGAAACGCGCACCGAGGGGAGGGGAAAGAAAGCTCTGTCCCCACACACACGGTCCCGTTCGGAGGGTGGGAAAGGGCCTCCGTCCCCCCCACACACACACGCAGCCTGGCCGAGCCCATCACGGGGGATAGGGGAAATCAGGGAAGCCGCGGAGGGCGCAGGCAGCAGCCCCTACAATTTACCTCCTTCTTGGCATCCTCACGGAGTGCCTCGAAACACAGTCAGCTCCGGGGGAGGGGGGGATGCCTCTGCGAGGGAGGCAGTAACCACCTTGCAAAAAGAGGGGGGGGGAGGAGAGACCCAGCCAACACCCTGCTATTCGAACACCCACCCACGCAACCTTTGCACATTCCACTAAAGAGCACGGCCAAGCCTCCCTCCCCTGGACACTCCTGTTAAGGAAAAAGTGAGCTCTGCGAGGTACACTCAGCCGTTGGCACCTCCAACTCCACCCTGCCACGAACACCTGGGCAAGTTTCTCCTGGGATCCAAAATCCCACTCTCTCTGGTGTTCCAACAGTGAGAAAAGTGCTGCCCTCTGCACGGGACTGCTTTCACCGGGGCGAGTGCAGAGCTGTGGCTAGCCCTGGGCGGCGAGCGCAAGCAGCAGGGGCTGAGAGCGGGGAAACCAGGCCCTGGGCGGTAGAGCAGCGCCTTGCCAGGGAAGGGGGCGCGAAGGGAGAGCCGAGACTCGCTGCTGTGCTCGTTCCCAGTCGGCTCTGCGCTCCAGAAGTTCCAGCCCGCCCGACTTTATCCTAGTTGGGGTGGAACGGAACGGGTGCGCAGGAGCTCCGAGGTGGCTCCTAGCAAGCGGCGGCCAGCCTCGCTTCTTCCCCGAGTCACCTCCGGCCAGAAGACGAAGTTGAAGCCGAAGAGCAGATACTTGATGCACTTGGTGCCGCCCTTCACCGGCATGGTGGCGGCGGCCTGGGCAAGGAGGCGGAAGCTGAGCGCGGCAACGGGAGCAGCAAACTTGGCCGAGGCGTCCTGCTGGATGTTGCAGGGGGCGGGACTTGGTCATGTGACCGCCCCGCCCACCCCGCCCCTCACCGGGGGAATGGCGTCCCCCGCGTTCCCCCCCAAAACGACCCCTGCTTTAACTCTACATGCAAGAAGAACTGGGAGGAAAAGGTTTAAGAGAATGCTCTCACTCCAATACAGTTGGCCCCACCCTCTCATTGGTTAAATGTTGATCCTCTCGGTCCTTGCTTGCCTATTGTGTCATCTAGTGTCTCTCTTCTTTCTCTTACCTGGGCTTGGAGCTGTAGCAAGTTAACCTTTCTGAAGTTAATCTGAATTTAATGTGCCTACATGAATATGTCATGTAAGATGTGCTTTCTAGTTTTGTAAGTAAAATTTCTTTCTCTAGTTACTATTGGAGTCAGATCATCTTTGTAATTAGTTTGAACAGCATTTTCCCCTTAACTGGGAAATATGGGAAAACAGGGACACTGTGTAAAGCTTCCGTTCTTCCAAGGAAAATGATTTTTTTTACATTTAACCCAATATCTTTGAGATAACTCTGTGTTATGGAAGGAAGGGCAGGAAGGTGCCTTTCCTTGCTGGGAAACTCCCTTAGACCAAGGGTTCCCTGAAAAACATCCTGGTAACTCCCACTACTCAAGGGCCTCCAGAAAATATCTAGACTGACTTGCTGAGAAGATATCCTTCTAGTGCAGTATCAGAGCAACAACAAAGTGACAAGGTAGAAATGCTAGAAAATACCTTATAACCAACTATGTAGCACTGCAGGGTCTAAAGCATAGGGAAGAGATTCAGAGAAATATCCCAGAGAAAGAGATTGTACTAAGTGAAGCAAAAAAAGTCGTTATACTAAGAGAGAGAGAGAAAAAGGGGGAAATGGTGGTTGGATTAGGGTTGCCAAATCCAAATTAATTTACCGCGATGACACCATCCGGAAGTGACGTCATCGCGTTGGCACGTTGGGGGTGGGGCCACTAGGAATTGAGGGAAAACCATAGAGTTTTCCCTCAAATCATAGAGCATCCCACCCCCAACGTGGCCAGCATGATGATGTCACCCATCACGCTGGGGACGTGTGCCGGAAGGGGGTGGAGTTCCCCCCAGGGCCCAATTTGCTGGCGTCAGGTAACGGGCCTCTCGGGCGGGGGGTTTATCCACCCCCCGGGGGGACTTGGCAAGCCTAGGTTGGATTAAAAAACAAATAGAAAAAGGGTAGAACAAAAATACAGGGGGAAAACCCACAGAACACAGAATTCCAAAATAAAAAGCAATACAATGGAATTAACTCCGATAAGTACACTTCACCTAGGCTGTAGCAAGTTCTTCAAAGCATGTACAATGTTGAAGGAGTCCTGCAGACCCCAGTTTCTGCTGCAGACTGGAGACAAGGGAAAATCCTTGGTATCTGACCTAAGCCAGCCTCCTTTCTAAAAGTTAGTAAAACAGTAAATCACTGTGTACAATTAAACAATATTTGTTGGGTTTTATATGCAATGTTTAGAATTCAATTATTAACAAAATTACAACAATAACACTACAATATGCGATATAAAGCTTAGCAGTACATACAGAGTAATACAGTACTAGTTACAGACAAACGACGGAGTTCTAGTACACTATCCGTTTGCGTGTCCTTCTTCAGGTTTGTCATTCTGTAATTATTTCTTCATTAGAACAAAGTGCTGCAAGCCATATTTCAAAATGATAATTCTTATACAATTTTTTTTATGTACGCTACGGCGCTTAGATTCTGGTGACTGGGGAGCTCCTATAGCAAGCTCTAATGTGACTGGGTCTACAGCATATAATAATTGGCTAAGCTTCCCACCTGATGTGGCTACACTCACAAAAATGCAAATGTAAAATTATTTCTCTGTTAAAAGTATGAATTAGCAATCAATCTACTCTGCAATAAAAATTAATTGAGAAAAAGAGTGGGGTTGTTGTTCTTACTTCCTTGGACTTAGTGACCTTGGAATATTCTGAGCCCATGGAAGCAATAGGTAAAACAAAACCACGCTGTCAGGAGTTTTGTTGTCCATCCCTTTTAATCAAGAGGTCTAGAACCTTTAATTCTGCAGGCCATATTCCCTGTTGAAAACATTTCCAAAGCGTACAAATCAGTAGATGCATACCCTGTACAGAGCAATGGTAGAAAAACAGCCTATGCAAAGATCTACATGCATCTTTTTTAAAGAAGAAATACGCAGTGTCACTCAAACGCGCCCTGGAAGTGAGTGGATAACAGACATCTGTATTTACTACCACTGAAGGGTTAAAAAGTGATTTTATTGGTTCTCTCATGGTCTGGGACGTGGTGAAAACATGCCTCACACACCCCTGCAAAAACAGGATTGGCTCCAGCCTCTAGACGACTCCCTATCATTGTGGGCAGCAGTAAAGGAACAATATGGCTGACGCTAGGCTCTTCTGTCATCAGAGTTCGGTACCGATATGGCAGCCATAATGCGACAAAAGACCACAGTGATGCGGTTTGTCGCACAGTCGAGTCCGACTCGAGTCGGACAGTGGAGTCCGACGGCTTTACCGGTCCTCAATTTACCTGTTTGTTGCTATGGTGCTTTCTGATGGCGGAAGTAGTCAGGGGAACAAGGCGCGCGCGTACACCTACCTCCTCCGTTCTCTCTCCCTCCTCCCCTCACGTCGAGTCTCCATCCAACTACAGAGCCCAAACGCCGCGTTTTCCAGACGGAAAGCCTTCCTCTGACTATCATGGCAACATGATATTCAAAAACTGATTGGCTGACTGGATTAGAATTTTCCTGATTGGCCTATCTCTATTGCAAAGGCGGAAAAGGGGGGGAAATTCTGAAATGGCGCGGCTTTGGATAAGGGACGCGGCATTCTGATTGGGTGGTGGCGGGCAAATCATAAGAGGAGGAAGATCGGTGTGACGTCGATCCGTTCTATAATCCATTGGTCGAGCGAGCAGCTAGTTTAGTGGCTAGTGGGAGAACTGCTGCTTTTACGAAGTGGCTCAGCGCCCTTTAACTGCCTGTGGGGGAAAGTGGAATCCGATCTCCATATCAAAAGGAATGCGACGTGCTGCGGTGCTTGCGTTTGATTTAAAGTCTCTGTCCTCACTTTTTTTAAAAAAATGACAAGCAAAGAGATTTCGTACCCTGAGGGGAGAAGCAAGAAAGTATTGGCCGTTTGATATGTCAACGGAGAAACTTCGACACAAATACTTCTTTCTCTGACGATGCAGGGGTGGGGTGGGGTGGGCAGATGATTCCCCAAACGACTGTGAGGTCCAGGTTTTAGACAACCAAAAGTGGGAATCTAGAGAACAGGGGGCACCAAACTTTTCTTTGAGCCACTTCTGATTAATGAAAAATATTGTCAACTCCTACTCCCCCCCCCTCCCACACACACAGCTCAATTCCTATGAGGAAAGGTTAAAGCGCTTAGGGCTCTTTAGCTTGGAGAAACGACGACTGAGGGGTGACATGATTGAGGTTTATAAGATTATGCATGGGATAGAGCAGGTAGAGAAAGAGGTACTTTTCTCCCTTTCTCACAATACAAGAACTCGTGGGCACTCCATGAAATTGCTGAACGGTCGGGTTAGAACGGATAAAAGGAAGTACTTCTTCACCCAAAGAGTGATTAACACATGGAATTCACTGCCACAGGAGGTGGCGGCGGCTACAAGCATGGACGGCTTCAAGAGGGAATTAGATAGGCATATGGAGCAGAGGTCCATCAGTGGCTATTAGCCACAAGGTATAGATAGGGGCTCTGGGGCAAGTGATGCTCTGTCTTCTTGGTGCTTGCGGGGGGGGGGGGCAACAGTGGGAGGGCTTCTAATGTACTGGCCCCACTGGTGGACCTCCTGATGGCACCTGGTATTTTTGGCCACTGTGTGCCAGAGTGTTGGACTAGATGGGCCTTTGGTCTGATCCAACATTGGCATCTCTTATGTTCTTATGTTCTCTGATGCAAAGGCAAAGTTGAGTTGGGTATTCAGTGGTGGACCTACATTTTTGGGACCCTAAAGCTTGAACTGTTATGGGGGGCCCTTCTTAACCAGCAACAATAGGGCAACATCCAACAAGGATATGAAAGGGGTATTAGAGCATATGCTAAGGTCAATATTAAGTACTTCAACCCATTGGCTTATGATTCTGATACTAAAATAGCCTTATTTTAATAAACACATAAATAAAACTCCGTCTATTTTGTTGAAAAATTCACCCATTAAAAAAAAAGTTCCTTCCAGGATTAGGGGCCCTGAAGCTTAAGCTTCATTAGTTTCTTCCCCCCCCCCATTAACTCTTTATTAACAATTAACAAAGAACAAGTAACAATATATGTGAAGTATGTTAAAATTGAAGAACACACATACCCCTTTTTTGGGAATAAACATACACATAAACAATATAAACCTCAATATTTCTCTGAGTAGGCAAACTGTAACCATTCTATCTGATATATAATTAAAACATAACTGTGCAATCAAAATGTAAACCAGAAAGACTAATTGAGGAATTTCCCCTTGAGACAACAAATATTCAAGTATAGGTAACTATATAGAGGAAAAGTAGGACTGTCTAGAGGGCCTGAGCATGTTATCCAGATTATCTGTGAGCTTCGCCATGATGTATAATTTCCACAATTTTTTATGCCACTGGGAGATTGTGATGATTTCCAGGTTAGTGCAATAGTGTTTCTTGCTACATAAACTAGTAAAGACGGCCTTTCTTTAAGTGAGTATGAGCATGTCAAAGATTCCCAGTCTCCCAAGAGTAAATGCTCTGGCGGAAGAGTAAGATTTGTAATGAATTTAACCTGTATCAGTATAGAGTACCAAAAAGGGGTAATCTTAGGGGAGGAGATCCAACAATGAAGGTAACTTCCTATGTCCTAGCAGTTTTTCCAACATTTTGGGTTAAGTGTTGTGGAAGTGTGAGCCAATTTTTTTAGGGGTGAGATACCAGCATGAAATTAAATTAAATGAGTTCAAACGCACATCAATAATTTTGGAGCAGAAAGGAGAGGTGGCCCAAATGGAGGACCAAATATCATCTGGTAATTCAAGTCTACACTCTTTGTTCCAAATGGATTGGTAGGTTAGAGGTCTCTGCATCAAAACAATTCCATAAATGCTTGAAACTACTTTTTTTGGACTGAAATGATACTTTAATAAGGTGTTCAAAATCTTTCAGAGGTTGTTGCATTATATGAAGAAGCTTAATAGAAGAGCTTAGATGTGAAATCTGAAAGTATTGCAACCAAGATATGGAAAATCCCATTTTCATTTCCAGGGCATTCTTTGTCAGTAACATACGATTAGAACAAAGATCTTGAGGCATAATGACACTGGCCTCTTTCCAAGCATCAAATGAAGAGTCTTTATACCCAGGTAAGAACCAGCATTGGTTTAAAAAAATACTGACATCTTGAGATGGGAGGCATTAGGAATAATCTACAACGATCCCAACTGTATAAGCTTCATTAGTTTCATAGTAGATCCACACCCCTGTATGGACCAGGGAAGCTGCTTCAAGTCTCTGGCCATGAAGCAGATGACCCTGGACCATTTCCTTGGCCTAATCAACCTCAGAGTTTTGTTGTGAGATGGGGAGGGTGGGGGAGAGATCAAGGCTGGCTTTGCTGATTTAATGGTACTGGAAACAGGGGGGGGGGGAACCCAACCTTAGCAAGAATTTATGTTTTTATTCAAGACACTCAGAATTACTTGGGCACACAGATGTACTATGATTATAATACAGTGGCAGCAATTTAATTGTTTCTAGCTAATGATTCTAGCTGCATTTTCAAATTCACTTCCCCTGAGAGCTGAATGTGGGAACTGTAATATACAATAGACAGTGTCTTAAGACATGTTGTAATTACATATATTTATAACAACTTACTGTACAAAAAATCCATGAGTTATAGTTCATCCCTTCAACATTTACCTTTACTGAATATGTCAGCTGCTTTTAAAATACGACTAGCAAATCCATGCTGAATACACATATTGCATACAGTATTAAAGAGTCTCCAGTACTTGTCCAAAATGGTCATTCTGCATTTTAAGGTTTTGTGGAATGTCAAGAATTATGATAACTGTTGGAATATGCTAATGTTGTAGCTGTTAGCACTGCCTTGTAAAATGCATGGAGTGGAAATACGAATCAGCTTAACTCAAAGCATTCGCAATATTAAGATTGGTAGCTGTGTTTGCTCTGTAGCCGTAGAAAAGAGCAAGAGTCCAGTAGCACCATAAGGACCAGTGTTCCCTCTAAGCTGAGTTAGTGTGAGCTAGCTCAGTTTTTTAAGCCTCCAGCACACATTTTTGTCTTAGCTCAAGAAGGATGGCTACAGAGCAAACTAATTTATGCAGTAGCCAAATCGCTCACTCACAACTATAATGCCAGTAGCTCACAAAGTAGAATTTTTGCTCACAAAGTAGAATTTTTGCTCACAAGACTCTGCAGCTTAGAGGGAGCATTGGTAAGGACTAAAAAAATTTGTGGCAAGGGTATGAGCTTTTGTGAGTCCCTGCTCACTTCCCTCAGATACACCTAGAATGTGAGTCCACCTGACCTATATATTGGAAAGTGGAGTGATTTCAAATGCTGAATGACATTAGCAGGCAAATGACAATAGCAGGTGAATGTCGGGGAACATTTTAACCTTCCAGGACATTCAGTTGCTGACCTAAGAGTGGCAGTTCTCTTACAAATGAATTTCAAAGTGAGATTAAAGAGACTGCTGAATTGCAACGAATAATTAAGCTGAAGACAATGCATCCACCTGGACTTGAGACCGAGGTTTCCTGTCTCATTACCAGTGCTGATTTTTCCATGCTTGCTACCCCTCTGCATATCACACTTACTAATCTTGTCATTCCCCTGGTATTGTCATTTGTTGCTGTACTCAGCACACTGTGTTGAAATTTCAAAGGTGCCCACAGGCTCAAAAAGATTGGAGACTGCTTTCTGTTGGGGGGGGGGGGGGCCACACACCGGTCTTTTACGATCTTTGTCACTGCCTTGTGGGGGGGGGGGGGGGGACACACACCGGTCTCTCTACTACCTACACACCTGTAGCCTGTAGGGATGATATTGTTCAGATATAACCTTAGACCATGGGTTGATATGTTTTCACTTTCTCTCATGTACTTAGAGCTGATCACTTCCAATTTAGAACAAACCAGAGTTCAGTGTTAAAACTGAACAGTCAAATTGTGATCTAGATTTCCAATCCAAAATGTTTTCAGATTATGGTTTGCTTGCAGAGTTGGCATCCAAACTATGATTTGTGTTATTGATTTTGAGCATTAAAATGTAGGGGGGAGTGTATGAAAACAGGATTCTGTCCCTTAGCACCAATCTGTGGTTTGGTGCTATGGACCATCTGGAATATCCCCCATGCTTCTATGTATCAGTGATTCCACAAATGTCCCAGCACTGGATTGGGGGGGGGGGGGTGTTGTTGTTTTTTCTCTCTACAGTGGCTGATACAGGAACCTTTTTTTGTAGGAGGGAGAAGGCAATAGGCAATATCTCTGTGGTATAAAGGAACTCCTTATAGTTCGAATATTTGGGAAAGGTGCTTCATATTTTAAAACTTCTGACTGCTTAAACAGTTTACTTGAAATTCAAATTCAAACACACAGGCAGAATTGTTTTATAACTGCAAATGAGTTATTTCAACTTCATTTATTTAGAGACAAACATACACCACATTTTTAAAAAGCCACAGGATACTGGGCAAAGCATTAAAACATGTATATTTTAAATTAAGCCCAATAAATTTGTTAAAATACTCTGCTACAATGATTGTATGCTAGTTTTTTCAACATCTGAGTCTTCTGTGAAGGCTTAAATGCAATAGAAACATTCATTCAGACTACAGTTCAGTAAGTATTCAAGGTAAAAGAACATAATTGTAAAAACTTAATACAATGTCTAAATCATTGTACTTAAAATGCTTATCACTGTATGTAATATTCCCTGTCACATGCCTTGATATACACTGGAAGCACTTGATATTATTTGCCAGACTTGAATGTACTAGTGTTTTGGTTTAGTATTTCCCTGAGTATCTAAATCCCAGCATCACATTGTATACAAACATTGTTTCTTTGGAAGCAAGTTATAACAGAGATTTTGATTATAAGGCCTTGTAGTTACATAAGCCAAAATACAGGCAAACAATTTTTCATTCTGTAAAACTCATAGCTATATAAAAATAGCTAGGAAAGTAAGTTTAACCTCAGAATTTTGCACCCATATGAAATAAAATTTGACATTTCCTCTGGTTTTCATAATTTGAGATGGCTCAATGGCCAAAGATCTTTCTCAGAACATAGTTTATAATGAACCAAAGTTGCGAACAGCTCCAAGGTCCCCCCCCCCCCCGACAGCAAAGTTAGGCTAGTAAGGAATCAAAAGACTGTGCCCAACTCCCAAAAGTTACAGCACTAATGTCTACCATAATGCATTATTTGAAGTCCTTGTATGGTTTGTGTCACCCTTAACAATTTTTAACTAAAACTGAGTGGTTTAATAACCTGCTTGGTAGCAATTTGCTGCGTGTTTTTAGGTGCAATACATTTCTTAAATTCCAAACTTTAATTCAGTGGTTGCAGCTGCATTGAGAAAATTCACCACTCAAGTTCAACAGGGTATTCTCCAACAAGGCAAGCTATGCAATGGCCAACTTTCCCAGTGCGAAACGTGTTGGTCTTTATGTTGTTTCCGCTGTCATGCTTTGCTCTGATACTTTCTTGAACAGATGATACCAATCCTTCTACCGAAAGGTAAACAACACTGTCAGCTCCTAAAGGGGGGCAGGAGGAGATAAATTAATTTAAAGCTATATTACTTTGCTTAAAGTAGACTTCTGAAAATCAGTCCGTTAACCCAAAAATGCTGAGCCTCTGGAATCCAAACTAAAATGTATAAGACTGGGTCATGCTAACAGTGAATATCCTAGGAGATGGCATTCAGTAACCGAAACACTATGCCAGTAAAAACAGTAGGCAAACTCTGGCCACAAAACAACTCCTTTCAACATTCCCCATTAGTTCATACAATTCCGTGCAAAATTGCTCTATTCAGCTATACACCTTCTCCTCTCATAATTAAGCATGAAAGTAATTATTCTTTTCCATTTGCACAATTTAGCCCCACACTCCCAACAAATATCTGAGGCATAATTTTACTTGAAACTTTCAGTAATAATCAGAACTCTGAATATACCTTGAATTGTGTGCTTAAATGCCACTGTCTTACCATGAACGTTCTTTGGATTACAACCACTGGATTTTTTAAAAGTGATGCATTAAAAGTGCATCAAAAGAACTACTACAGAAGAACAGGTACACAGTTCTTAGTTCCAAATAAATGTATCAGAGGTCAGCCAAAGGCAGCTCAAAGAATTTCTGTAGATAAGCAATTGGATCTGCAGTAAATCTGCAGACAGAAGGGATTTCCATCAGCAGAATGAGACTTTCTGGCTCCCCCTCTCATGTGGTAGCCCAAAATTATTCCCGGAAAGGTCCTCCTGGGGGGAACAGGGTATCCCGGAACAGGATGGCCAGGTGTGTTGGGGCTCTGCATCAGGAGATGGGGAAAATCAGCAAAAGTAAATTCCTCCTATTAGCAGAAATTTACCACTGGATCCAAGTCGACACCTCGCTTTTACACACAGCTTTAAAATAAACATGACATTTTACCTATGTAGTTAGCCAGGTCATGAAATTCAGGCTTGTTGGCAATGAGTTCTTCTTTTGTTGGTATGTTTATTCCCATGTAACAAGGAAATCTTATTGGAGGTGAAGCCACACGGATGTGTACCTGAACGAAGATACATTATTAGGATACTGGGTTTTGACCGCACTATTCACTTGCCTGCACAAGATTCAAAGTCACTGCAGCAATGGGCTAAAGGTATCTATTTCTTAACAGAGCTAAGTGAATTTGCATTTGCTTTTGAGGAGAGGAGGGACAGAATGAACATCAGGAAGATGAAAATAACTGAGTGGACACTTACACCTAGGTGTGAGAGAAAAGGAACAAACAAGTATTGTGTCCACATCCTTTCCTCCCCACGGCTTCTTTCCTTTTCTAGGATACTGATAAATGGCTGCAAACTGAAACAAGAGCAATTCATCTTGTCTCCATCTCAGAACTACAAGCAACATTCACTTACCTCTTTGGCGCCAGATTCTCTCAATAGTTTAATTATGGGTGAAATGGTATTGCCTCGTACAATGGAATCATCAATAAGAACAACGCGTTTCCCTTTGAAGTTGTCGGACAATACTCCAAACTTTTTGGCCACTCCAAGCTGTCTTAACCTCATGTTTGGCTGAATGAATGTTCTTCCTACATATCTGTTTTTGCACAATACTTCGATGTAGGGTAACCCACACTGAAAACAGAAAGAATTTAAAGAACAGTACTTGATGACCTAGTTCTGGCCAACGTTTCTTAACTCTTCTACTCACAGATGCTTCGAGTAAGCAGAAACAGTCCAATTTTACATTACACCTCATAAGAACCTAATATTTCTTTACTACACTTTTCATCCTACATGGTTTTTGTTCATTATGATCATGTGGTCACCAGCACAGCATTTCTGCATTGTTAAAGGACATACCCTCCCTCTCCTTTTTTACAGGAAGAAAAGCTGGTTGGATCCAAGCAACTGATTTCAGAAGGGCTTATTTCCAAGTAAAGATATTTAGGACTGCAGCCCAGATATCTATACCTAGAAATCTATTCTCCAAACTATCCTGGAAAGAACCTCCTCTTTAGGCCACAATATGCTAACAGATTATTTGTATATTATGTATTTGGGTGACATTTTTCATTCAGAAGACTGATCAATTCAAAGAATGAAGTAACACATTACTGGGTATCTTGAGGATTCCATCACAGCAATTAATGTAATATCCAGCTCTTGAAAAGATCACACCAACTGAAGCAGTGGAGATCAGGCTGTTGTGTTGCATTGCTAATGGGAATGCACCATCATGAAGGGGGAGGGGGTTGCTTAAGGAAACATGAAACTTTAAAAGCTTATTCCAATTTGAATCCTATCAGCAGAAACATCTAAAACATTTAGTCACTGGACTCAAGGCTTTGGAATGCATCACCTAATGACATAAACTGAGAACAATAGCTAAAATGGTTATTTTAAACTAGCACAGATGTTCCAGGATGACTTTAAAAAATGTATTTTAACTTCTTATTTGCTGTTTTGAATTACATGACAAATATTTGCATTAAAGGTATTTCTTCAAGAAAAATAATACCAGGAAAAGACAATAAAAATAAAACCAGGAAAAAACATCCAAAAGTACCTTTTGTGCGTAGCCGAGGGCTGCTGGAGTTGCAGATTCTGGGACTGTGCTAACCAAATCTGCTTCCACCGGGGCTTCAATAGCTAGCTGTTGGCCACATCTCCTCCTTACAGAATATACCATCTGACCTATGGAGATTGAGAAAAGCTGAGTTTTTCTATACATATTGATGTGGATGTCTGTTTTTCACTGTTGGCTTTCATATCTCAAGGTGTATTTCTACAGGAATAGAAGTCCAGACCAAGTCTGTACAGCAATTTAATCTGTAGGCAAAGACCACCATAGTAACTGTTGCAACCCAAAGCCGCTATGGCCCTTTTGAACATCCCCCCTCAAACAAGCACCAGCTAAAGGGAAGGACTACTTGGAGACAGCCTTGTTTGCCCAAGCCACCATTCCCGTTCTCATCTGGCCTGCACACAGTGTATAATTAATTTATGGAATTCACTGCCAGGAGAAGTAGAAAAAGCCTTAAGCTTAGATGGCTTTAAAAGAGGACTAGACAAGTTCTTAGAGGACAGGCATCCACAGCAGCTATTAGCCATGATGGTTAGATACAATGTCCATTTTCACAGGCAATACACCTCTGAACACCAGTTGCAGGGGGGGCAGTAACATGAAAGGCTGCTGTTTTCAGGCATGCTTATGAGGTTCCTGAAGACATAAGGTTGAGCATTGTGGATGGTCAGGATGCTGGACTGGATGGACCCATGGTCTAACTGAGCATGGTATCTGTGTGCTCTCAAGAGACAGCCGTACAAGACACTCCTTAGAATGCCCAGACAGAGACAAGGTGTGACAAAGCACTTGCTGTATGGAATGGATCAGATCAGACAGAGGAAATGAAACATCAGGTGTAACAAACTTTCTAATGGGGCAGGCCTCAGCAGAGTTACACTCTATTGAAGTTAGGATTGCACTATTATGTCAAGCAGGTACAGGTTTTAGCAATTACAATAAAAGTATCCTTGAGTTCACATTTATGGTATAAAATATTAAAAGCTGTGAGCACATTTTTTTATTTTGTTTATTTTAACAGGAAGACCAGAGAATCAGAAAAATTAGGGATGTGCATTGTATTTTGGATTTCCAATATAATTTCCTTGCTATGTATCCAAGCAAGTGGGCATATAAGCCTCAGATTTCCCAAATTGACTATACATGAAGTACTGTGATGTTACCAACAGAAGTTCATGGATTTTTCATTTTTTTTTTTACATAGAACCAGAACTCTCTCAATAACTCTGTTGTAGAGGTGGCCCATTCATTAGGCAGTCTAGGACAACAGAGGGTGGGGCAACACCAACACCGGGCACTCATGACTGCCAAATTCAGTCTCAATATACTGATGATACCCTCTAGAAACACTGAAATAGGTCAGATGTGAATAAAATTCCTTTAGTGACACCTTTCTGACATATTCTCAAAAAAAACATGCCCAGCCTTTCCACAGACTTTTCAAAAAATCTTCCTAGTACAAGGTCAATCCATTTAAACTTGACAAAATAGATTTTGTCACTTGCCTTCAAAGATGCTGTCGGGTCTCGCAAAATATACATATTCAAAAATACAGAATGCTGATGCATCTCCTTCAGGTCTTGGTACAACATCCAAGGTTTGGACATCATGTCTGGATATCTTCACAATTTCTCCAGGCATGACTTCACGATAATACCTTAAAAATAAGTTTGCATGTGTTAGAAATCCCCATAAACCCTATTTTTATACATGTTGCAATCTGAAAATTAATTAAACAATGCTGAGCCTTTGGACTGGAAATATGCAGTAGGATCCACATTCCCCTGCAGTGTTATCATTGCTGGTAATAGGAAGGGGGGGGGGGAGAACCAGGAATGCAGGCCTGAGTTCATCAGAGGAATGGCAAGCTAAAAATATGATACAGGAGAGAAAGTAAAGCTCAGCTCCTCTCTCCTTCTCTCTCTTTTAAATGCAAATTTCTAAAGCTTTTATGGCTATGAAGAGATGTTTGAAAATGTGGGCAATGGTGGAATGGGATTGGGAACGGGACTTTAATGCCCACTGCAGCTTGGCCTCCTTGTGACAGCCATAATAAAACAGTGCAAAATGCAAGAAATCACAAAAACCATCAGTTTTGGAAAAACCGGCACAGAGCAGCAAATTCGCCTTTTCCTGACACCGGATTTTAATTTTTCTCCCCCTTTCATTGCACACCGTTAAAATTAGCTTCCATGGTAACTTGGAGAGATATTGAAATATCACAGAAGGTCAGATTAATGCTTCACCTGACATAGCAGAAATATTGCTAGAGTTTAAGTGCTTGTTTCATGGCTACCCAAGCAGAAGGCAAATATTAAAAACTAAGTGCAGACAAGCTGCCAGTAAGCTGCACAAACATACATACTACAAGACCATATGTTTAAATGCCTTAAAAATAGAAGCATGTTATTAATTCAAATTTATGCTTTAATTTAAGTGGATCTGCTAATACCTGCCACTCAAAATTCTTGTGTCAAACCTGACGGTGTCTCATTATTAGTTATTCAGTTGCTATTAGGCACATCTTGTGTACTGGCATTACATTAGTCTACCACCTTCCAATTTAATACCATAATGACCAGATGCTCTATTAATGGTGAAAATCCAAGTATCTAAAGGCTCCTTAAATTTTAAATCAGTTGTAATGTTTTCTCCTAGTCACTGTAACGTGTGGTGGCACTAAACTATGTGATATGATGTCATCACATCATGCATTTTTCCCCTAACCACACCCTCCCCATATTATTGACTATTGGAGGCAAAAATACACACTATGTTGATGTCTTGTCACATTATAAGTTTATGGTGGATTAAGGAAGAACTTGATATAGGAGGTACATTGTTTGTGGTAGTTCCACATCTCCACAATGTGTAGTATGTCTATGAAAACTTTAGCAATTTCTCCCATTTGCTTATTCATAAAATTGTGGAATTCAAGTCAATTATTCCAGAAGTTCTTAGCTTAACAAAGTATTGTGCCTATTCCTGAATTCCTTATTCTTATTTCAGAGTATTCCTGTGCAATTCTATACAGCTACACTGTCTCTGTTCTCAAAACACTGCATATAATAAGAGACAGACTCAACAGTTGTATAGACACAAATTAGTTAATGGAATGAATGTGCTGTTTCCAAACCTCACTGATAGACCCAGGGAGCCTAGTTGGCTCTGTGCTGTTAATAAGTAGTTGGTTTTCACAGATGAACCATCACCTGTCTACTCCTCTAAATAAAGACTTGTCATGCAATTTAGCTTCCTTAACATCACTGGAAGTTTTGCTAGTGACTAACAGGATTCAGATTTTCAAACTATTGCTATCTTGCTGTATTACAAAATGGCAAAAACTACCCAGTGATTGAATATCAGTTTATGTGTAAAGAACTTATAATAAACACACTTACTCTGCACCAATAGATAAAAAGCTACAGGATTCTGAGGAAACTACCCATCCTTCTGTTTCACAGATATTTTTCCCTGTAACAGAGTGCAAAACTGTAGTTAGAGTGCTTTCACAATCTTGTATCATTAAAATTTGTTGCAAAGGCCCATTACCTTTTTCAAATTATATAACAGAGTTGATCATTTTTCAATACAAAGTCCGAGAGGTTTAGCTCCCTGGTAATTACATAGCTTGTAAAAACACTGAGTATAAATAAGCCTACAATGTTATCTTGAAACTAAATAAACTTATTCATTTACAAATGAGTGAAAACAGGTAACAAAGAAACCCTTTGCTTTCATATGTTTTGAGGTGAATATGAAACGGAGAAACACATTTCTATCAGTAGATTATTTGTTTTCATCTGGATGAAATTCTCAGGATCATATCCTTTACCCAAGCAACCCTTCTCTGTTTACTCTGTTTAAGAGTATTTAAAATATTTCTGAAAATACTCTGGATGCATATTCTTGTCACATTACAGGGTTTCCTTGTGTTAAGAAAACACTTCTAACATCCCAAATAATATGGGCAAATTCTTGAAAATTATTACTTGTCATATAAAAAATTATTTCAAGACCGTCTTAATAAATTGTCCTAGCATGCATTGCTTTCACAGAAGAAATGGGCCAGCTGTATAAGAGATGTTCTCTTAATTATCCTTTGTATTTCCCCCATTTTTATAACTTTTAAATTGTTACTGTATCTAGTAGTGAAGCAAAACCAAGCAATTCACAAAAAGCAGCATTTTTACTCTAATTTCCAAGTATGCAGAAATATTTGACTTTGTAAATTAACCAAGGTGTTTTTTTAAAAAAAAAAGTGGTTGTAATGATTTCATGTTTTGGTGTATGTGTTTCTTTAAATGTTTAGTTTGACTGCAGTAATGTAAGGAGACTGATGGAGGGAGATGAGTGTGATGTCATTGGCTCATGACTGAGCATATGGGAGGAGGGGTGTCTCTGAGGTGATTGTGTGTTTTTTTTGGGAGGGTGAGACGAGTGTGGAGGGTGGTTGTTTTTAGCCTGTAAGGCAGAAGAAGCAGTTTATCCTGTGTGGCTAAGACAAACTGTTTAGCGTGTGTGGCTAAGACAGACAGTTTAGCTTGTGTGACTAAGGCCCCGGTCACATGGCAAAGTTGCCACGGGAGAGGCACGGAAGGTGGGCGGATTATCCAGGTGCGATCACACCCCAATATCTGGGAACTGGAACGCACCCGTGGCTTACCGCCGACAATGCGCATTTAAAAACTAGTACCTCCAAGGTACTAGTAAACGTTTGCCATGGGCTGCCTCCAGACGCCCATGGTGTGATTGCACCAGTGCACGGCATTCCCCTCCAGTCCCTCGTTTACCCGCTGGCGACAAGGGAAGGACCCGTGCTGTGCCGCCGGCACGTCTGATCGCGTAATTGTGAATCAAACTGCGCTGGGGCAATTAGCCACACCTCCCCCCTGTGATATCCGGCCCGGGTCCCCAGAGCCTAAGAGAGGCAGAGTTTAGCCTGTGCGACTAAGGCTGTCAGAGTTGAGTTTTGGTGTTTTGAGAGACAGTGTGCGACGTCAAGCTTTATCAGTAATATTTATAACTACCTTTCTTCAGCAACAGTTCAAGAATACCCAGAAACCTATTTTGTTCTTTTATAAATAAAACATTATTTGTTTAAACTTATCCCAGCAGTCAGAACAGTCCTTCCTCAGGGCCACATAGTCCTCTGAACTGCCCAGACACAGGGTCATTCTACCATAATAGAATGATTTGGAATTTTTAATTCCTGGTGGCAGCAGTAATCTACTAAAAGTTTATGTGAACAGAGTGTGTTTTAAAGGATAAATAGTCTCCCCATTAAGGAGGATGTCACAGTGGTAGTTAAATGAACACAAATTCAGCCTGCTTAAGCATGGTCCAAATATAAACATACTGATAGGCTAAGTAAATCTCACCTTTTCCATTAATATCACCTACTGGAACAAGGCGGCCAATGCAGAGTGGACGGTTCCCATAGGGATCTCGCACTGCATAAATAATATCTTTATGCATCACCAGAAGGGAATATGAAGTAGGTGTTTCATTCATCAAGTTTTTGATCCTGAAACATGAGAATTAATTCAACATATTGTCTTTATTGATGCTAAGAATTCAGACTACTGTTATCAGTTTTTTGCAATCGTACAGCTGTTGCCAGTTCCCGTTCTTTCTCTTCAAACTGGATTCTTTACCTTGCTACCCAGTCTGGGATATCGTCATGCTCCATTGGGGGAGTGAATGCCAGCAGCTGAGTGATCAGTTCACTGTCAGAACTGGTGGATAATCCTACTCCATGGCGCATTAGCTATTAAATAAAGGACAAAAAAGCCACCATCATATATATACAACTATTTAACACAGTTTCAACAGACTTAAATTTCCTGAAGATAAAGTGAGCATGAAGCAGTTAGATGCATACATCTGTCAACTATTTGAAGAATAGGTAAAGGTAAAGGTTCCCTTGCTCGAAAGCCAGTCGAATCCGACTCTAGGGTTGCGGTGCTCATCTCCGTTTCAAAGCCGAAGAGCCAGCGCTGTCCGAAGACGTTTCCGTGGTCATGTGGCCGGCATGACTAAACACCGAGGCGCACGGAACGCTGTTACCTTCCCACCAAAGTGGTCCCTATTTATCTACTTGCAATTTCTTGCTTTCGAACTGCTAGGTTGGCAGGAGCTGGAACTAGAGATGGGAGCTCACTCCATCATGCGGCACCCGGGTCTCGAACTGCTGAACTACTGACCTTCCACAGCCTGCAGTTCAGTGTCTTAACCACTTGAGCCACCGGAGCTAAGAACATCAATAGTTCAGATGGCTAGCCATCGTTCCTTCTTCCTAGGAAATACTGAAAATTGTAGTTCTGGGGAAAGAATGACTGGAGGGGGAGACAGGAATTTTAAACAGAATTCTCAACACCCTTATCAAACTGCAATCCCCAAGATTCTTTGGGGGAAAGTCATAATAATTAGTGTATAAAAGCAATATAAGTTTATGGTATACACGGCTATTTTTGAGCAGGAACGCACAGGAACGGAGTTCCGGCTGGCTCCCAAGTTGGCCACGCCCAGCAGGAACTCATTAGCATAATAGGCCACACCCAACAGCAGTAACTCATTAGGATTGGCTACATTAGGGGCGTGTGGCCTAACATGCAAAGGAGTTCCTGCTACAAAAACAGGCCCTGGATTTTGACAACAAACAAGGTAAACAGAATAACAAGCAAAAGGTGGGTGTGGCTGGATAACCACACTTCTGGTAACATGGGGGTGTGGCCTAATGTGCTAATGAGCTGTGCTGTCAGGGGTGTGACCCAATATGCTAATGAGTTCCTGCTGTTGGGTGTGACCTATTATGGTAATGAGTTCCTGCTGGGCTTTTTCTACAAAGAGCCCTGGAAGCCATAAGGTACTTTCTCATGTTCCAAAGTATCAAAAAAAGCCTGTTTTCTTACTAACTTTGTAATTTTCTGTATGTTTCAGAAAAATGGGGAACTCATAAATCTTCCCACCATAGAGCGATGCATATGTGACCAATGCAGGTAAAAGTTCTTGACTTTCTCCCTACTTTACGAAGCAATAGGTCCGAGTCCATTCTTATGAGAAGAGTGAAAAGAACATTGGAACTAGATATGGAAGGGAACATGGCTGACAGCAAGATAATAGAGAAGTTTGGTTTATTTTTATGTATAGTGTTTAATACAGAAGCTTCTCTCTCTTTTAGGAGGTACCAAATTTTGCACAGAAAACCCCCAGGAGAAAGAGCACCAACAGTAATAGAACGCAGTGTGACAAGTGGGCTGAATCCCACCCCCAACGTTAAGTAACAGATTGTCGGGAAACTTGGAAGTATTAATGGTTCCTAACAAATATGCATTTTCTTACCGCAAACAAAACATGGTTCTGGCCATGTGTAGTTACTTTCTGAGCATGAGGGATGCCAGCCTCCACGTAGGACCTGGGGATCCCCTGGAATTACAGCTCATCACCAGACTACAGAGATCAGTCCCCCTGGAGAAAATGGATGCTTTGGAGGGTAGACTCTATGGCAGTGTACCCCACTGAGGTCCCTGTCCTCCGCGGACTCAGTCCCCAAATCTCAAGGCCTTTCCCAACCTGGAGTTGGCAATCCTACCCCCCCATCCCCACCAGTGGCCAGGGGGGACCTGGCAACCCTAAGAGGAAGCACAGTTTAAAAATACTAGGCTAATTCCTACCTTTCTTCTCAGTCGTGCTGCATTTGTCAACTCTCCATTGTGGGCCACAGCAATCTTCCCGTGCAGTGTTTCCACAACAAATGGTTGGCAGTTATCTAGTACAGAGACACCCGAGGTGGAGTATCTTGTGTGGCCAATTCCAAGATTTGAAACATACAACTTTTTCAGACTGTCTTCACTGAACACATGATTAACCAGACCCATTCCCTGTAAAACAGAAAGGGAATTGAGTAGGCGACCCCAGGCAAACTAAAACTTGTCAATATACATGAAGACAAACACACTCACAAAAATTCCTGTCACTTCAGCTTTTTCTGTCTGATCAGTAAAGTGAGCCTACAATCTTTAAAAAAACGTGTCTTCCTCAACAGGCCAAGGGCTTTCTGGTCTATGATTTAATAATAACAATATTCTGTGGCAAACCTTGGGCCAAAACTGTATGTGACAATAGTTGTTCCACGTTTTGAACCACAGAGCTGTTTCAGCCTTTGGTGGTCCAACTTTAACTGCAAAAAGGGGAGTATGGGGAAGGAGCACTAAAGCTGTTTAAAACCCCACCTCCCCTCAGTGAGGAAAAAGTGCATCTCGTTTTAAAGTGCAGCTGAGGAGAACTGAACAGGGTATATGATATGGACACGGGGGTGATGGCAGTGGGCTCCTATGCTTCTCACTTGCATGCTCCTTCTTTGTACATGAATTGAATAGTTATATGGAACTATCATATCTCATTGGGCCCTTAAGCTAAGTTACCTCACATAGTTATTGCAAGGCTAAAGCACACTGCCTTCTCCTTAGATAATAAAGGCAGATTGGTGACTGGACTAGTGAAATGCAGGGTCAAAATATGTATGAATCACAATTTAAGTACTTTAAGTCCGGAGCTTGTTAACCTCTTCCTGATACAAGTCAGCTATAGTTGACCTGTTGTTTAATATGATAGATTCTGAGTGCTCCTTTTTACCATGGTATTACTGCACCTTTCTTGTGAGTGAAGGAAAAAGGATATTGTTTTATTTTCAAATTATTTGTTTTCAAACTATTGCAATTCGAAAACTCCTGAGGAACTGCAAATAATGCATTAGAAAACAAGGGAATTTGGGGATGGTTTTGGATAAGAGGCAGAAGTGGGATATGATATTGTCACAGGAGCCCGAGGAGGACCCGTCACTCTCCTCTTCGCTCGAGCTCCCCAAAGGCCCGGGTTCAGCCACTTTGTTTCACCCGCCTTCTCCTGGCTCCTCCCCCCCGGAGGGTAATGGCCTCAGACACCTGGAGTGTAAAGGCGGTTACGTCACCTTTCCTTTACCACTCCCTGCTGGATGTTCTCCCCGTGTCTCTCTCTGTGCTTTCTCACATCCAGGAGTCATCCCCGGCCTCCTCCGTTCCCTCCTTTTTATTTCCCCTTCCTCCTCCCAGTGTGCATCAGTCCTGTCCTGCCTCCCCTCTCGTTCTGGCTCCGCCCCCTCATAAAGCCTGGGACGCCCTACCCGGGGTGTGGCCTCCCTTCCGGCCCGCCGGGCTCCTGTCCATGGAGCCCGGCTGCGTGGGCGTGCCCTCGAGCCGGGCCTCTGGCCCGGCGCGGCCTCTCTTGCCGCGGCATCCGCTCCAGAGTCTCCCAGCCCGGAGCCTGTACGAGGCCGTCCGCTGTCGTTTCCAGCGCGGCCGCCCGTTTCCCCTGCTGTGTCGGGTTCCCCTCCCCGCCGTGCCTCTGCCCCGCCCGCTCCTCTCTCGGCCGCCGGAGGACCGACCCCCGCCGTCCCCACTCCTCCCCGCTCGATGGGCGGCCCCGGTAAGCGTCGGTGGGTGCGGGCTCCTTCTCCCCGGCGTTGCGCCGGGGTGGCTGGTTTCGGTGGGGTTGGGGGTGCAGTCGGTGGGGGTGGGGGTGCAGTCCCGCCATCGGGACAGATATTTATGCATTTATTTACAGAGTTTATACCCCCGTCTTTCTGCCCTTCAAAACATACAACATATAATGACATTATAAAACTATTAAAATCAACACTCCTCCTAAACATACATCATTAAAATATATTGTAGGATAACTGGTTAGGAGGATGCTCATATCAAAGACAAATGACTAAGAAAGAGAAAGCAGATTATAAAATAACTTTCTTCAGATTTTGGGCCCATATAAGCGCTAATGCCTGTCTTCCAGTTTCTCTCTGTCTACTGCCTGCACCTATTTATTCTTCTATACACAATTCCTTAAAGCTTACAATAGAAGTTCTCACCATCAAGTTTATCCCTCATTTGCCATACGATAAATAGATAAATAAATATCCCTCATTTATGTGTGGTATATGCTCCTCAGTTTTATGAATAATCTTTTTAAGATGGTAAGAAGAGGTCAGATTCTTTATTACTACTTCTTTTAAGAACATAAATAATAAACAACCTTTCCATTTTACCTTGTGCACTTTGAAGGATTGGGCTGATTCTCCATCACTTGTCACAATCCCAGCACTCTCTTGACCTCTGCAGGAACAGAAGAAAATCTTAAAGCACATGAATTAATGAATCGCATAATGTCGTAAGTCCTAGTAATGCTTATATTCGAGCAGGGTTTTGAACCAATACTAAAAATCCCCAGAAAATACATTTACCAAAGATGAAAGTAGGACAGATGTATTTTACCACCAAATTGCCTCCAAATTATCATCTCTCTCCAGCATGTAGTTCAAACGTTTGGGTCTCCGAAATCAGTATTTCACTAAGTTTGATCAGACCATTTAGAGTCTGTTCAGACAATTAGAAGGAGGGGGTTCCCTTTGACTACCAAAAAGGTTGTGCTGGCGATTATGGCACCTGAATGCACAAAAGCAACATAAAATGGGAGTTGTAGTAAGGAGGTGAATTGGGTGAAATTAAGTGAATAAAGTGACTGAATCCAACTGAGTATTTGCCCCCTCAGACTAGGAGACTGAAGTCACAAATCCTGTCATCCACTCCCCTCACTATGGAAAGAAGTGAAGAATCAAAGCCAGGAGATCCCACATTAAAACATCTTCCTGAGAAGACAATGCTTGTCTCTTGTTGGTTTGAACTTGTAGGCTCAGTACATTTCTGAATGCAGTCTTCTGATCTGGACACTCAGGAATGGGATAAGCAGCGCCTGGAGAAGTCCAGCAGATTTCAGACATATTCCAAAGGTCATGCATATTTTCTGTCTTAGAGCTCTCTGCTACCATGTGAAGTACTGTGCAATCCATTTCCCCACTATTTCTTCAAGCACACATGGGCAAACTAGGGTTGCCAGTGTCCAGTTGGTAACTGGAGATCTCCCACAATTACAACTGGTCTCCAGTTCCCCTGGAAAAATGGCTGCGTGGGAAGGTTGATTTTACGGCATTATACCCCGCTGTTCTCTCCAGGCTCTCCCCCCCTAAAATCTCTAGGAATTCCCCAACCCAGAGCTGGCAACCCTAGGGTAAATCATTGTCAGGTGCCATATATGTAAGCAATGTTCCCTCTAAGTTGTGGAGTTTTGTGTGCAAAAATTCTACTTTGTGAGCGACTGGCATTAAAGTTGTGAGCAAGTGATTTGGCTATTGCATACATTAGTTTGCTCTGAAGCCATCCTTCCTGAGCTAAGACAAAAATGTGTGAGCTGGAGACTAAAAAACTGTGAGCTAGCTCACACTAACTCAGCTTAGAGGGAACACTGTATGTGAGCCTTTAAAAATGTTTTGCTTGTTATTCAAAATGTTTGCAACCTGTTGTTCCTTGCAAAGTGGGTCTGGAAACACTGCCCTCTAGAGGGAGGTGATTATGACATAGGCTGGGTGAGTGGGTTGCCAGGCAACAGGATGGGAGAAGAGGGGTTAACTCCAAGGGAGAGAGAGTGAGAGGAGCAGAAGTCTGGGTTGTTGGTTTTTCCTTGAGGAGGGGAGGGCTTTTCGATGGAAGAAGAGGTTCTGGAGAAGACAGCCTGTGGAACAGTGCGAAGGGCAGTTGGCAGAAGAGTGGCCATCTTCGGGTGTGGGCCTTTGATCCACAGTGCTCATGGGACTTCTGCTGTTGCAGTGAGGAAAGGCTGCTTCCTTGAACCCATAAAGGAGGGAGACCTCACCACATATTTCACTTCAGCACTAACTCCACAGGGATGTTTTATGCTTGCTCTAATCAGAGGTCATTTCGGGGGGAATCACGGGGGATCGCAGTTCCCCCGAGTGAGGTATGGGGGACGGGGCACATGATGAAGCCCCGCCCCCCGCTTCCGGCCGCCCCGCTTCAGGCCCTCATTCAGCCAGGAGGAGGCAGGAGAAGAGGGAGGGTAAGTTGCTTCCTCCCTGCCTCTCCCCACCCCTGCCTGCCTGGGACCAGGGAGGGCCTTCGCGGGGCTTCCTTGCACTCCCGCCGGCCTTGCAGGTCCACCGCCGGGCCCCTCATGGGGTTCGGCAGTAGAGCTACAAGGCCGGCGCCAGCGGCCGGGACCATTGGGGGCGGGGTGTGTGGCCTTATGACACACTTCCGGTGATGTCAGGGTGTGTGGCATATGCTAATGAGTTATGCTAATGAGTTCCCCTAGCTCTTTTTCTACGAAATGACCCCTGGCTCTAATCTACAGACAGTATCCAGACTTCCCCGGAGCTAATGAATTCAGAGAGTAAAGAGGCTTACTTTTCCCTTTGTCCTGACTTCAGGACACTTAATATACTTTAAACTCCCCAACCCCCTTGTTTTTCCTGCCTTTAAATAAACTCTGTGTTTAAGCAGCAGTTTGGGTTTTGAATGGGGCATCCACAACTCTGTGTCCACTAATTTACCCTTTTCAAGGTTAAAATGGATATACATTTTTACAATTCTCGTATTTTTGGTCTACAAGAGACTATAACCAGCTAAACCTGAAATAATGGACAGACTACAGACATAGGAATTGGGTTTTCTTAAAAAAAAAAGAAAAAAGGTTAGACTGTAACAGAAGTGTATCCAATATAAATCGTAATTAATAACAGAACAAAATTATGAAGGTTTAGAGCATTTCAGTCCCAACAAACCAACTAAGCAGTGTAACAAATGACCTCTGAAAAACACCCCTCACAGCATAATCCTAAACAGTTATACCATTCTAAACTCATTTGACTTCAGTGGACCTAAAAAGTAGTCACACTGGTTGGGGTTTCATTCACAGTCTCCTAACCTTTAATAACTTTATTTGCTTTTCATATCAAACCTGAGGCTATTAAATGTATACACTGTAATTTATTGCTATTCAGACATTTCCTAGTCTGTTTCACACAGAAGCATCATTAAGGTTTCCCCCCCTCCAGATTCCCCAGGAAACTCCCCCCCCTCTCTCCCCAAACAACATCAACTGCCATTGCACTCAATCTTCCAATCATGCCTTTTAATCTAAAAGTCCTCCAGAAAAGACAGAGAACTGCAATTCAGCATTGACTGAGGTAATCTAAATAAATATCCAATTGAATGTGTGACAAATAGCAAGGAAATAAATCTGTATGGATGGCTGTGGAAACCCCCCTTCCCCAAGTGAGGTTGTATTCTCCAAAGAGGAACAAAATAGTACTTATATAGCTGCCAGGGCCTAAACTTGGTTACAGTGTTGACAGCCAACTCTGGCCTGGGATTAAAAAAACATGCAAGTTACATCCAAGCAATTTATCAATTTTTCTTCTGCTTCTTCTTCAGAATCACTAGCCCAGTTCTTCACAAGTGCGTTCTGCCCTGACTGGCAAAGGCTCTCCAAGGTCTTGGGTAATGGTCTTTCACATTATCTCCTACCTGATCTTTTTAACTGGAGATGCCATGGGTTGAATCTGGAATATTCTGCCTGAAAAACAGATGCTCTACCCCTGAGACATGTGCTTTCTGCACAAACGATACTTGCTGATATGTAACTCCTTCTATGCACACTGGATAAACGGAGAGTCTTATTCAACATTCAGAGATCTCAGGTACCCTCTTTTCATACATGTAAAGTAGCATACTGGTTGTTTAAGGGAACTTGCAGTTTGCCTTATACATATGAACACATGAATTAGACTCTTGGGTCCCTCAAGGTCAGTAACGTCTACTCTGACTGGCAAGTGGCTCTCGAGGGTCTCAGGCAGACATCTTTCCCATCACCTACTACTTGACCCTTTTAGAGCCAGTTTGGTGTAGTGGTTAAGTGCGCGGACTCTGATCTGGGAGAACCAGGTTTGATTCCCCACTCCTCCACTTGCAGCGGCTGGATGACCTTGGGCAAGCCATAGTTCTGTCAGAGCTGTTCTTGAAAAAGAACAATTTCTGTCAGAGCTCTCTCAGCCCCACCTACCTCACAGAGTATCTGTTGTGGGGAGGGGGAGGGAAAGGAGTTTGTAAGCCGCTCTGAGACTCCTTTGGGTAGTGAAGGGCAGGGTATAAATCCAATCTATCCTCTTCTTTTTCTAACCGAAGATGCTAGGGACTGAATCTAGGGCCTTCTGCATGCCAAGCAGATGCTCTACCACTGAGCCATGGCCCCTCAAACATACATAACAAAGTATGTTTTTAGTAGCATGCATACAGATTCAGCAAGAATTGATATGCTGAGTTTTTAATAGATTTACAGAAAAGCTCTTGTTTGTAAAATAGTATATAATTGCTAGAATCAAATGCTCTTTACCTGAGAAAAGTACTAACACAAATTCTCAAAATACAAAATTATAGCTTTTCTGTTGATACGAACCATGAAATGTCTAAATGCGTGTCCATAATTTACCTAAACTGGTAGCTTTGTCTTTACAACAGAGTAACCTTGAACAGATGTAAACTTGCAGAATTAAGGGTACAGTCTTATGTACACTTACGTGGGAGTAAGCACTATTGAAGATAGTGGGACTTATTTCTGAGTACACATGCACAGGATTGTGCCACGTGTGGTCTATGAATCACAGACTTTGGTAGTGCTCCTAGGGCTATAGAATAAAAATTCTATTTAAATGAAAGGCACTGGATTGCTAGCAATTCTTAAAAGAAACAGGGTGCAAATCTATCATGATTCAGGATAAATACACCGTAGAACAAATCCAGGTTTTTTATCAGAGCGTGTCTACTGCAAAGGGGTTTTAAATAACTTGGTTATGCTCAGAATTCTATCTAACAGAAGGCAGCTTATTCTAGATGCCGATTATTAAAGTACTTTGCAATCATTTGCGCCTGAGCTGCTTTATTTTCCCTGCCTCAAATGCAGAACCTGCTTATTTGGCAGTTTCTCAAGTTACTCCCCTCAGGCAGCTTGAGCCAGTAAAACTAGATCCTTTCATCTCTGTAGAGCTTACTGACAACCAGCCGTCTGGTTTCCTAGGAAACAAAATCTTGGCTAGAAATAGTGAATCATTTCCAGGTCACTTTCAACATGGAGAGTGGAGCAGGAAGGCACTGGACTGAAGAGGAGGTTAAAGCCTTGTTAAGCGTCTGGTCAGAAAAAAATATCAGAAAGCAACTCCATGGAACACTGAGGAATAAAGGGATATTTATTTACATTGCTAAAAGGCTGCAGGAGTTGGGGATCTGCAGAGACTGGAAACAATGTCGTGCAAAGTATAAAAACCTGAAATATGAATATAGGACAGTTAAATATGCCCACAACTCAGGAGATGCTACAAAGACCATGAAGTTTTTCCATGAACTGGATGCCATATTGCAACATGAACCTGTCACACAATTAAAAGAGGAAGAAAACGGCAGGTGCTCAGCAAATGAGATCATAAATGCCACCAGAGAGAACAATGAAGGTAAAAAAAAGCTCTCTTTCCTTCTTATTTTTTTTACCTAAAATACCTAGAGGCTTCCATGATTCAAAGCCACATAATACACCACAGATGGCACAGTTGGTAGAACAAACTGACTTAATTCACTCCCTCCTTGTCGGCGTGTGTTTGTGTGCGTGCAGGGTGGGGTGGCTATGCACACTAGCGTTTCTATAAATACATAAACCTGATGAAGTTAAACTAGCTGCTACAGTCAGATTCAGGAGATACTATTTCTGTAAAGGGGGAGCAAACCCAGCAGGGCCCTCCCTCCGGTTCTATTGCTTTTTTTTACTGGTGATTTATCTTTTACAGCTGATATCACATTTTTTGCAGCTGTCCAGTGCAAGGGAAAAAATAATTGTGGGATGAGTAATGTACGGTACAAAGATTTCAGCTGCTCTAAATGAGAAATTTATCTAGAGCTGGAATGAAAATAAAAAGGTCCAGGATTGAAAGTCGCACATTGGGAATGAGGAGGAAATGTTGTTCCTTTTGCAGTTCATCCCCCCCCCCCCCCCCATGAGCTCTGGATGACTGCTAACAGGCTAAAAATTAAAAAAAAACACACAGGTACAATGTGGTTTTTAAGTCATTTGATTGTCAAGGACTGAAATGTCACACCAAGCAGCTTCGTACTCTGACAGCTGTCATCTTTTACCCCCAGCCCTCCAAGATGGCATGCCATGAAATCTATTTTTGCTTGTTCCTTAAAAAGAAAAACCCGAAAATAAAATTTAGAAAGGCCAAAAATAACAAACAGCCCCCCCACAAAAATAATAAAAGAAGGCAGTTGCTGTACTATTTCTCTCTAATATGAGATTTACTTTTGCATCACATTTGGGGAGAATATTTTAAATTGCTGTTCTGTTTTGTCTTTTTAAAGCATTCTCTGTCAGATATCTACTTTCAACAATAAGGGCAAAAAATGCCCATCACACTTGGCTGTGTGTGTGTGTGTGTTAAATAAAAAATGCAAAGTCATTACCTATAGACTTCCAAAAACAAATACTAATTAAGGTTACATGTTGGGGAGGGGGGGGCTGCATTTCAAAAGAATTGCCAAGAAGTCATCATCCCTTTGAGAGAAATTACCAAAGAAACAGTTGAAAATGTCTAGAGGTCTTGCTTAGACAATTCACATTTTTTGGCTGTCGCTTGGACTACAGCAACACAATTTTCAATCCTTCTCTCAAAACCTTTTAGCTATATAAGCCCACCACACCTCATTTTCTAGCATTCACATGAAAAACAAAGACCCCTAATTTAAAGGAACCATTACCATGGATCACACAGATGTTTATTGGGGAGGGGGGATTAAGTGCCTTTCCCCCTTCTGCATTCTTTTAACTCTTCCACAGAGTGATATTCAGTTACATTTTAGGGCTAGTTAGTACATTAAAATTTCCTGCAAGAGCTCAGTCTCTGTGTTGCACACATATGTTCATGAAGTAGTATTGTCATCAAAGAGAATACAGCAATGAAGCATCCAATACAGACACTGGCTATTAGGGCTGTGATCCCGTGCCAGGAAAAAGCCCTGCTCTACTCATGTTCCAGAGATTTCTCCTAGAAGAAGGTTGAAGGAGGTTTACAGTGCCATCATAAGCAGAATTAACATATTAGAAATGTGCAACTCTGCTGAGGGATAGCACTGTTAATCCATGTCAAGTTCTTACAGAAATATCATTCTATCTTAATGAAACAAGCAGATTTGGCTTTTATGAACTGTGGATTGTTTCATGATGTCAAATTCCTCCTCACCCCTGTGCACAGGGATGCCTGACTGCATGAAGAAAGGCCAGTATGAACGGGACTGAATTGCAGAAGAAGAAGGCACTTGTAGCCACTTTTGTGAATAACTACACACTTTCATTTCTTCCTGGAGTGGGCCACATTTTACCACTGCAGGTTTTATTCCTGTATGTTTTTGGCAGAGTTCCTAACTCAACTGACTGAACAAAACACATCAACTGTAATTGGACAGTTTTGGAGTTACATAGCTTATTAATTTCAGTTCAACTAAGCATCCGGATTCCAAAAACATAAATTGAAAACTGCCTGAACCGCTTTTAGTGTCAGTTTGTTAGAACAGTGAGATTTTCTGGATGTTTTATGCAGAGGCACCAAACAGCTGTTTTGTTGTGTTTTTTTCCTGATTCATAGAGGAAGGACAGCCCATCATTGTTTGGCAATATACTGACTACCCAGAATTTGTTATGATTAAAGCTTGCTTGGCTTGCATATGTTTTGCCAAACATACTGGTTGTATCAGAAAACATCTCCATCAATGCCCTCGATACACTATAATACATTAAAGTAGCTAATAATATTGAGACTGATCAGGAGAGACAAGTGAAAGCAACACGCCTTATGTGTATATAGTGGTTTCAAGGGAACCAGAAGCTTCTCATTGATGCTCCTAAGGAATGTAAGAGGATGAACAGTCCTTTGCTGGGTTACATGACCTCCCTGTAACATCCAGCCTGACAACATAATGATACACTAAGTAGAAAACATTTCCCTTTCTGGAAATGAACTGCAAGGAGTCCTTTACTTCTGACTCTTCTTTAGTCCATGTTCCATTCTCAGTCTCAGCTATTTTTTAAATGATTTAAGATTAAATGTTTAAGGTAGTCATGAACCCTAGTCCTATCCAGAAGATGTAAATGAAGTATCCAGTGATGGTGGGTCGTTACCAGAATCTACCATGTACATCATTCACAGTATATTTCAACATGTTCTCTGACTTTTCTACATACTAAATCTCTTCTTTTTTTCCTTCCAGGTGAAGCCTTACTTAAAGATGAGGAAGACGCTTCTGCAAATCCATTACTTTTTATTTCTCATTGCAGGCCCATCCAGCTAGGTAATGAATGATGATGTGTGCGTGAGAAGAAATATCCTAGGTCTTTTCAAGAGCACAGGAATTATATTTCTTTAAATTATTTTAAATTTATTTATATCCTGCCTTTCTCCCCAACGGGGACCTAAAGTAGCTTACATCATTCTCCTCTATTTTATCCTTGTGAGGTAGGTTAGACTGAGAGCGAGTGACTGGCCCAAGCTCACCCAGCAAGCTTCCATGGCAGAGTGGGGATTCAAACTGAAGTTTCCAAGAACCTAGTCTGACACTCTATTACACCATGATGATTCTGTGTGTTGTGTAAGCAATGGAAGAAACAATTGCAGAAGACTATAGAGTAAGCGTCCCCAACCTTGTCAAACCTGTGGGCACTTTTGGAATTCTAAGAATATGAAGGGATGCTATCACAAAATGGCTGTCACAGAGGGTACAACCAACCACAAAAAATAGATGCCCGGGGGTTGGGACTGCTTTCAAAATATCAGGAAGCTGCATTATAAACATCCTCCTATGATGAAGGCGGTTGTTAATCATGCTTCCTGGGCTCTTCTGAGATATCTCATGCTCCAGTGAGGTGGAGGGAAACCAGGACTGGCTCTTTGCTTTGGATAATGGGCTCCACATTGTGGACCACTGCTACAGAGTGTGTAGCTAAGATCTGAGGTTGGTTTCTCATTGTCTACTTGTGCAAAACTGGTGGTAGTTTCTTAATAAACTATAAGACATAATTATTTGCTTTTATAGGAGTGCATGAAGATAAACAAATGGGACACATATGCTATTCAGAGGGAGATTAGTTTGGGGGGGGGATACACAAAACATACTCAAGCTCCTTTCCCTTCACAGTCCAGGATCCAGGCAGCTCCTCTTATGCATAGAGCTCATCCACATGCTTGTAGGATTGTCTTCTAGCAGTACTCTTCCACATCTCATGTGGTACTAAACGGTCCCTGATGTTCAGGAAGGCAAAGTCAAAGTAAAATACTTTGACTTTAGGAAGGCTTTTCAGTGTGTTGCTACCAGAAAAAGGAAGCTGAAAAACAATTATATGCACGCATGGAGTACTCTGGATCCCAGCTGTTGTATAACAGATATCTTCTATATATTAATCTGAAACACAGAAATAACAAGAATGTTCAGTGCAATCCTAAACAGAGTTATACCCTTCTAAGCCCATTCACTTTTACACATATAAAATGGTGTAGCTCTGCTTAGGATTGCACTGTTAAGTATGTGTGTATATGACCACATAACCAACTTATCCCACATAATTTCCGGTATTCAGATAATTAACTAGTTAATATATGGAACAACTCAAATCTACTTAACAGTGAAATGCAAAAATCAGTACTGAAAGAGTATGTACTGCTTCAAAAAACTGTTACAGACGGGTGGCTGATTTGCCCTTAACTCAAAGTGTTATTCCTGTATAGTAGGCTTAATTGTACATATGGAATTCAGAGACAACGACCATCACAGAACAGTCAGCTTCCATTTCTCTTTGGGATTTTTTTTTTTTAACTTTCATAATCCTTATAATACTAACCTAGTGTGAAATATTTTAAAATCAGTCGTGTATATTAAAAATCTGTCCTGTATCTTGAGTTTGTTTTTTGAGGTTTGCCTGAATATTCTTGGCAAGGGAAAAAAGTTAACAAAACTTCTCTCTCTCACTGTCTCTACCTGATCCTGACCCCACCCTACCCAATGCAGGTAATACATATCTATGTCTCTCTCCTATCCTACCTGATGCAGGTAACCCAACAGCAATACTAGATACTTCAAAACACCCACCCTTTATTCCGTCTGTAGCAAATGAAGGAGGAAAACATTGGACTGTCAACGAAGTGAGAGCTCTAATACGCGTGTGGTCAGACAAAAGCATCCAGCAGCAACTGGAAGGAACAGTGAGAAACAAAAGAATATTTGAACATGTTGCTGCTAGACTTCAAAAGTTTGGAATTGATAGGGATTGGAAACAGTGCAGGACAAAATATAAAAATCTAAAACATGAATATAAGAGTGTAAAAAATGCTCAGTTTTCAGGCAACACAAGCAAAAGTATGAAGTTTTTTAGAGAACTGGATGCTATTCTGGGACACGGCAGTGCAGATAAAACAAGCAGATCAGAAAACAACAGCAAGAAGCCAGAAGAACGGACAGAAGTTAAAATAGAAAGAAATTGCAGAGGTAAGGATTTTAGTTACCAAACTTATTTTGTTTCTTAGTTATAAAGTAGAATTATATGTATTTAAAAGGCATGAAAACAACAACATCCAACACACAAGAATGTAAACTTTCATGTATTTCTTTTTAAATTTATAGTACAAATAACAAAATTGAACAGAGACCAGTGATGTGGATTTTCTTGGAAAATATGAATCATAAAATTTTCCAGTACCTGAAATAGAGCATGATCTGATTTGACATACTTATTTTGACATATTTAGTGAATAACATTTTTAAAGTACCCAGTGTTAATTTTATGACTCCAAACCAACAAATACTTGAACTCAAATATATAATTAGAGAAAAATAAAGTGTGATTTCAATGCTATATTCAAACAAATTCAAAGCTGCAGAAATTATTTTTATTTATTTACTTTATTTATAATGGCGATCTACATCCTCTCCTCTCCTCCATTTTATCTTCACAACCACCCTGTGATGTAGGTTGGGCTGAGAGGATGTGACTGACCCAAGGTCACCCAGACAGCTTCCATGGCAGAGTGAGAATTCGAACGTGGGTCTCCAAGATCCTAGTCCAACACTCTGAACACTACATCACACTTGAATATTGATTGGTCTATTAAAACTTTTATACACTGCCTTTTCTCATGGTTCAAGGCGACTTACAATAGTAGTTAAAAATCACTTCCAATTGAAACCGAAATAAAATAGAATCACAGAACCATAGAGTTGGAAGGACCTTCCAGGGTCATCTAGTCCAACCCCCTGCCCAATGCAGGAAATTCACAAATTCCTCCCCCTCCACACCCCCAGTGACTGCCCAGAAAAGGGCTGGTAGTCCAGAATTGGGATAAATAATATTATAGGATGCCATCTTGGATCTTTTACTCTGTGTTGTAATTTTTATTAAGTTGTATAATGAATTTTAATGTTTTTGTAAATTTTATGGCATTGCTACCTTTTGTACATCGCCCAGAGCTCGGTGTAAGCTGGGACAGGGCAATTAGTACATCTAATAAAATAATAACAATGATAATAATTTTTTTAAAACCCAAAACCACTGATCTGAAAACTATTAGCACAATGATTTTAGCACACCCAAAGAGCCGGGTGTGATATATCATGAATGTGATTGTCCACTCCTGTTTTTCAACCGAATTAGATGTACAGGGGTAGTAACACTGAGGCACCCAGGTGATAGTCTCCTTGGATAGTCTCAGTACTGATGTTCATTTACAATCTGTTCCAAATCAGTCTGATGCTTTTTTCCTCCTAGGCAAGGTACAGCATATTAATATTTTTCAACAATGACAACCAAATATTCAAAGCAAGTAGTATAGAAACACAGTAGTCTAGTGAACACTTTCTGGAAGCAGAATTCCAGTTAGCTGGTAATGCATTAACTGTCATAACTTTAAGTAGTTAGAAGACAGTTTATATATGACTGATGCCTTTCATATAATATGTTACTCATGAGCTTGTAAGTTAAAGTAAAATAAGACTTGATGAGAATAGCCTAGGGACACACAAACATATGTGTTACGTAGTCAGATTGGCTGGGGCTTAGTAATAGGTTTCACGTTCACCTTTTCTTTCTGTGTTGTGTCTTGAAACTAAAGCTGTAAATCCCTCACTGGATGAGGCTCCTCTCTGACTGCCTAGTGATGGTGCTTTATCAATGAGAACTACTCAGTTTTGACTACTTGGGACTCAGAGTGGAACAGCTAAAACATTTCTTGCTTGATTTATTTTAAAGGCTCTTAGAAGAACTGTAATAGAATGTCCTCAGTTGTAACTTTAAAAAAAAAAGTAATGCCATAACCTTTAACATTTTACCCAGAAATGCACAGAGATGCTGGCGAGGAAGATTCAGTTAGCAGTGTGTCAGGAGATCTGGGGCTCACAGACACACAGAAAGTGGCAGACACAGGTAAACGCAGAGTCATTCTGCATTAATTTCTTGAGTAAAATACAGATTCTGTCAATTCTGCTACATATATAAGGGCTGTCAACTGGCCTAGACAACTTTTGAAGTTTGGGCCAGCAGGAGGGAATTTTTTTAAAAAAATTGTGTGTGTGTGTGTGTGTGTGTGTTTGTGTGCTTGCCTAGAAGTCATGGTTGACTTCTGGCAACACCTACTAGGGGCTTGGACATTTTTCAGAGAGGTGATTTGATTAGCCTGACTCTGCATCCCGCCTCTGGTATTCCTTGGAGGTTGCCCTTCCAAGTACTTGCCGAAGTCGGCCCTCCTTAGCCTGGGCTATCCGGGTCAGGGCAGCAGGAGGGAATTCTGAAGGGGAAAGACTTTTCCCCCTGTCTGTTTTCACAGCAATTTATATATGTGTATTATTTGTTCTCTGGACATGTACACTGCACATACCAGTGTACTGGACAGTATGAGGAAGGAAGGTCCCTAGAAACATCATTCTAAGTTCCTACAGTATGGGTGCAAAATCTGAAATAGGTCAAAGACAGGCAAGAAGCAATGCTAGTGGTGATGGTGGTTGAAGAGGCAGCGGTTGGGTGGTGGACTGCCAGTTTCATGTTGGACCAGACTGCCAATGAGGTTGTTTTAACTTGCGGTGGTGGCAGTATGGCAACCACCATCTGCAGCAACCTCATCAGGAGAAACAAAATTGGAGAGAAGATGCATAAGTATGGTGTAATGATTCCTCGTTTTAGTGAGTGTGTGTCTTTAAATGTTTGGTTTTAGTGAGTGTGTGTCTTTAAATGTTTGGTTTGAGTACAGTGCTGGAAGGAGAGTGAAAGAGGGAGACAAGTGTGCTGTGATTGGTGGATGACTGAGAGTGTGGGAGGAGTTGTTCTGAGTGAATCTTTGCAGTGTGTGTTGAGGGAATTCAGTGAGTGATATGACCGAGTTCTGTGTGGAAACTTAAAGAGTTCTATGTATGTGTCCTTGGAAAGTGAAGTGTGGAAGAGCTATGAGAAGAGTCTATGTGACTCTAAAGTTTTGAGAGAGTCCATAAGACAAAGAGCTTAGCCAGTGTGGCTGCCCATATGAAACAGAGATTCCTGTCAGTGTGGAATTTTAATGTCAGGAGGACTGTGTGTGATACCTACCCAGTTATAGTTACAAGTTCTTTATTCCAAAAACAGTTTAAGATAACCAGCAACTTATTTTTGTTCTTTAATCAATAAATCAAATTTTGTTTAAGTATATCCCAGAATTCAGCTCAGTCCGTCCTCAGGGCCACAAAAAACTCTGAAATGCCCAGACCCTAGGTCACATTACCAGCAGTGGAAAGAGATTTTTGGAATTTTGAATTCCTGGTGGCAGCAGAAACTACCCAGTTTATATATAAAGAGTAATTTAAAGTAAAAACAGACCCCCCCAAATAAGCAGCACGCCACTTGTGTCTGAGAAACAGAATGTATGCTTTTATATTCCTAGTGCTTGTGTGTATAAATGAGAGTGGCTCTTTTTCTGGAACTGTCTACTTTGCATGGATTTTTTCTCTCCATGAAGACACTGGTTGCTCTGCAGCTGGACTCATATATGACTTACAGACTTTTGGAATTGGGGTGCTGCTTGGCTGACCTATTAGTTTGATGCCATATATGGATCTATAGCTTGTTGGTGGGAGGTATAAGCATATGTAATAGATGTGCACCATAGATGAACAGTCCCCATACTGCTGGGTCTGGCCCTGGAAACAGATTTCTCTTTCATGAGTTGGTCAGTCAAGCAGCATAACAAACATCAGCATAAGCATCTCTCTTTGCACTTCTAGCACTCCATGAGACATTAGATGAAGATAACTATGTAAATGGCCATTTGGAACAGCCAGTTATTGTATGCATGAAGGAAGATATAAAAGAAGAAGTTACTGATTTAGGTGAGTAAGGTGCATTTTTTTACTGTTATTCAACAGGTTCACTAAAATATGAAACATCCTGATTCATTTAAGTTACATATAATAGACTTTAGGTAAAATAAGTTTAGATCTGATAAGGAAACATATATTGCATGTATTCCATATTTCCAAAAACATCAGCGGGAAGGTTTCCCTGGGGAGAGGGGCTGAAAACCCCCAAAGCAAAGCCTGTTTTTTACTTCCTGATGACTTCAGGAACTTTAAATATCTAGGCACATGTAGATTCTCCCCCCCTCCCCCTACAGTTTCCCATAATGCACTGTGCCTTGGATACTGAGTGAAAGAACTCACAAAATCGTTACAAGGATAAAATGGAGGAGGGGAGTAGCACCTTTGTTTCTCTGACCTCGGTAGAGGAAAGCTGGGAGAGATGCGAGACGGACAGATCCGCCGTCAGTCGCAATCCACCATGACTTTCCCTTTTGCACTTACCGTGCGTTTCTCCCAGAAAATTTCTTATCTAAAGAATTGCCATAAAGATACCAAAATACCAAAACAGCCACAGAGAAAGAGCCAGAACACTATCCAGAGTGTGTATATTAGTATAAACCATGGAAGGCCCTTGAGCTTTAAATTAGAGCCCACCGGATCAGACATTCCTCATTACTGTTGCAAACTGGTGACTACACTTTACTTTAGGCAGCCTGATTCTGGATATACCTCTAAAAAAGAAAGAGGAACCACAAGCATTTCTCAAAACAGTACCAAAGACTTATCCAGCAGAGGGTGCCAAACTACTAATTAAAGTAAATGTAAAAGCCTATAAACTTGGATCTGAGTTTAAGTGTTTGTTGTGCGCAAAGGGGTTTGAACGGATTACAGCACAATGCACTGCAATTTCGAAAACTGAAAGAAACATTCATACTGTCAGCAAATGTATTTTAAAAACGTTAAATAAATGCCTTTTAAGCAGCTGAAACCTTCAGTAGTAACTGATAAATCTTAATAAGTGAGCACTGACACTGAGTGACTTTTTAATAAGGTGTTACAGCTGCTGATTCTGTTGCTCAATATTTGCCAACAGCATTACCTAAAAGTCTGAGAACATAACTCAGAGTTAGAAACTGCAGTCAGTGACCCTTCTGCACAACCTTGGACATTTACCTTTTTGTTGGGTCAATCTCTCTAGCTGTCATTGAGGATAGGAGGTACACATTCTGTCCAAAGGGGGTAGCATCACCAAACAGCCAGAAGCCAATTAAACTGAAGGCCAGAATTCCACCCTCTTTACAGAGATAAAATATAGCAATCCACATTTTTTAAAAAATCAAACATTCTGAATAATTACAATAACTTTGCTGATACAAGTGGGGGAAGGATCATGACCACAGTATGATGCATTAATTCAGTAAATGGTTGGCTTGTTTGTTGTGCATTGTTTCTGGCTTCTGGTAACAACTGACTTGGTGTACTATGGGGACATGTGCACATGCTAGTCCTTGTGGGAAGTCATGCCCAGTGTGTCCCAGAATATGCCTAAAGATCTCATATCCTATCATAGTTCAATTTTGCCCAGAATACAAACTCATAATTAACTATCTGTCCTGGAAATCTTGCAACCTGAAACAGTATACTGACTTAGCTAGCACTTTTATTAATGTGCACCTATATGCTTCTGTTTTATGAAAATCTGTGCAGCTGTATCTGACTGCAACATCAGCAGAGCATTTCGGAAAACTGAAATCAGTTGGTACACAGGTCAAGCAGTTGTACTCTCGCCCATAAACATCATGGCAGCATAGCTAACACCATAGCACCATATTCTGTGTGTAGCAGCTTTCTGAAAGCTCATCCTCAGCACAGCCAAGTGGGGAAAGCTCAAATCACCAGCCTTTGGTTCTATCCACATTTCATAGGACTTTCTAGAACTAGCAACTTGCAGTCTCATTAATAGTGAAATCTTAAAGAGAGTTTCACCCCTGAGCCACCAAAACCAATAGGCTTAAAATGGTGTAACTCTGTTTAGGATTGCGCTGTATTCAGGTTTGTCTAGGCACAGCATTCTTGGTATCAGTCATTTCATCAATAGAAACAACACTCCACGATGGCTTAACCACTTTTGTTCATTTGAATCCACGCAACAGAATGCCAGAATTCTCTGATGCAGAAGACGATGTGTATCACTTTATCTGCTGGTGAGACAAATCCAGGACTGGGTATTAAGCATTTTAAACATTTTTTAAAAAGCAAAAGAATAAAAATCTTAGAGAATGTTCGCATCCTAGTTCCAACTCAGTGAGTTTTCTTGTTTTGGCAATTGTTGAAATAAGTGCATTATACTGAAGATATAAACTTGGGGCCCCATTATGTCAAGTTTATATCTTCAGTATAATTAATTCAGTATAATTAATCACCTTTTGATATCTGCTTTCTGATTTACACAGAAATCCCAGATGATGAAGAGGATTCCAGAAATGCAGCCGGCACGGAGCTCACACATATAAAGAAAGAGTCAACTGACATAGGTGAGGAATGATTCTGGAAACCGCCTTGTCCGCATACAGTATAAAGAGACCAGTGTTCCCTCTAAGCTGAGTTAGTGTGAGCTAGCTCACAGTTTTTTAGCCTCCGGCTCACGCATTTTTGTCTTCGCTCAGGAAGGATGGCTCCAGAGCAAACTAATTGATGCAGTGGCCAAACCGCTCGCTCACAACTTTAATGCCAGTAGCTCACAAAATAGAATGTTTGCTCACAAGACTCCACAGCTTAGAGGGAACATTGAAAGAGACTATACTTTTACAAGGTAGACAATTACCTTTGATTATTGACTTCTCTTTTAGTTTTAGTCAACCAATACTACACAGGATCCTTCCAATGAGTCCTGGATAATAGATGCAATTGTTTCTGATAAAGGTTACATTTCTTACAAAAAAAGTTTTAGAGAATGTTTCTGTTGCCTCTCCAAATGACCTGCCTGAGACTGCTTACAAAATAAAACATAATAAAAAGCCAGGGCTTTTTTTTGTAGAAAAAGCCCAGCAGGAACTCATTAACATAATAGGCCACACCCAACAGCAGAAACCCATTAGCATATTAGGCCACACCCCACGCCTTCCCTTGGCTAGCCCAGGCAAGCCCCTCCTTGAAGGGAAGGGAAGGCAGTTTAAATTGCCTTCCCTTGGCTTGCTTAGGCGCCCCGTGGCTGCAGGGAGCCCAGACAAGCTGCCCTTGGACAGACCGGGGAAAAGCACGGGGAGGCATTTAAATGCCTCCCCAATCCTTCCAGCCGCCCCCCCGGCCCACCCACCTCGGAGTCGCTGGGGGGGGTGTCGCTCTCCTGGCCTTCCCTCTGTAGCCACGCACGCAGAGGTTTTGGCTGTAGTGGGCGTGGCCAACTCTGAAGCCAGCCGGAACTCAGTTCCTGTGCGTTCCTGCCCAAAAATAGCCCTGATTTAAAAGCATTAAACATTCTTAATTATATCACAACATAAAATAGCCACCTAGAACATTAAAACTTAAGATAATTAAGCAGCTTAAAAATGCTTAAAAGAAAAATGAATACCAGTTTCTGGACCAAAACACACTATTAAAATGGTGGTGGAACATCAACCCGTCCTTAATTAAAAGTCTGGTTAAACAAAAACTTTTTAGCCTGGTGTCTGAAAGAGACTAGGCAAGCCTCTAGAAGAAGAGTGTTTCACAGGTGAGATGCCACAGCTGAAAAATCTCAGTTTCCAGTTACCATCTACCTCACTTCTGGAAATGGGAGTACAGATAGCAGGCCTTGTGAGGTAGCTCTTAACTGGCAGGCTGGACAAAATGGGAGGAGACGGTCATTTAAGTACCCAGGCACCAAGCCTTTTAGGGCTATAAAGGTATGAAAAAAGTGTGCCTTGTATTTGGTTCATATAAATTACCATATAAACTTGTTGTGGACAACAACAACAAAATCAAGGATAAAATTGCCAGAAAAGAAAAAAGAACCTTAGAAGTCACATTTGAAGCAGCCCTAGAAAAAATATCTACAGTTTTAGAAGTCACATTAGAAGCAGCCCTAGAAAAATATCTACAGTTTCAGTGAAATTAAGCATAGGAACTTAATGGGTCACATTCATGGACGATAAACAGATTTTGTGTTCAGCTCCTTTCCAAACTACAGTGCAGTTGGGATCCATCATAAATGTAATTAACTAGGATGAACAAACAAGGGATGAACACAAAAACGCTAACAAATAAAACCTATTTCCTAGCTCTATACAGCAATTTATTTCCCAAACACAGGAAACTCCCGAAATCTCTTTTCATGAGAAAACTAGACTGGGAGGCTCTGAGCATGACTTCTTAGATGCATACTGGGATGACGATCCCAATATGGCATGAGGTGGCGAAAGGAAGTAAAGCTGTTTTCTCATCCTTTGGAGGAACACTTTCTTTTTGCACTCCCTTTGATAAAAATCACAGCCCAATCTTGTCAAATCTTGGAAGCTAAGCAGGGTAGGCCCTGGTTAGTATTTGGATGGGAGACCACCAAAGAATACCAGGGTCAGTACGCAGAGGCAGGCAATGGTAAACCACCTCTGAATATCTCTTGCCTTGAAAACCTTACAGGGTTGCCATAAGTCGGTTGTGACTTGATGGCAAAAAACAAACCAACAGATTCTCAGGCATCCCGAGCTTCTAAAACACTGATTGTGTTAGACTTGGATCCAATATCTGTTTCCCATGTCATGCACCTGCGAATCATTATTATTTTCAATTATCATTATTATTTCCCAACTCCTTTGCTGCAAGTTTCACAATTTCAAGAAAGACACTTGCTTAGAAGGCCACTGTGAAAGACACTGGGAGAGAACATCTTAGAGGGGGGCTTGTCCAGATCTATTTACATGGTTCTTGATCCATGAGCAGACAGCTTTGTAGAAGACAGAGAAGCTGGAAGATACTGAGTGCTACCCTCTGCAACGTTACTCCAATCTAAGCCCAAGTGGACTCAGACTGGAATATCTTTCCATAGGATCGGACTGTCAGAATCACAACCAGGACCCAATTCCCACAACCTCACATCCTGTATCTCCCAAGTGGGAATAAAGGCACCATGCCTCCTGTGATTGTTGTGAGAAGACAAGGACTTTGAAAGTGTTCCATAAACCAACTACATAATTAATAGCCAGAACAAACATATTAATACTTTACATAAAGCATGACGTCAAATACAATTGCAAGTTTAATTTGTTATCATCCTTTTCTCAGCCATTGTCAAAAAATAATTCTACCCCACATCCCTCTTGCCTTAAAAAAAAAAAATAGGATGACCCTCTATCGATGCAAGCAGTTCACATCAAGAAATGGTAAAATGCCATGAAAAGGAGAACTGCATTAAAATTATGAAGGGAACACGGGATTCGGTGGAGGTTTGACTCCCTTGATGGGAGTATAGCCTCTGTGAAAGTTCAAAGACATAGCCCGTATCACATGAATGCAATGAGGCAGTAAGTGACAGCGAGCGAGAAAAGATCATGCAGCTCCCTTACTGCAAAATGACTGCTCTGTTCCTACACATAAAATCCATTTAAGGATCATAATTGCATTAAGTCAGCAGCCTACAAATCCCACCGCCAAAAAAGCATAAGTAGTAAAGAAAGAGGATGAACCTTTCCCCCTCTCTTCGGTGATCCTTCTGTGCAAATCTACCCCTCCTCCCCACCCCGTACCCACATACACAGGTTTTCCATTATCTTCGCAAGTGTGGTGGTGGGACCACACATTTGTTGATAGTATTATTTGTTTCGTTTGACTCAATTTGTTACTTGAAAGTTGAAAAGAAGCACAACTTGTACCATACCACATACGTAGGACTTGCATATTTCATTGGTAGCTAGATGTATAATTTCTGAAGCTCCAAAATTTTACCACAGACAAGGACCCCAAGACCACCTTACAAGAAAACAAATCTGTAGCACAGTGAAATGGGAAGGAAGCGGGAGGAGTCCCAAGATAACAGAATAGATGGAACCAAGCCAGACTGTATGTGGGGGGGACCCATATTTTCCCATTATTCTATCTTCTAAAAAAAAATCTGAAAAAGAATTAGAGCTATTTCTATATACCTTCTCATAGGACTGCATCATGTTTTACAACAAATCTCAGCTTTTGAAAGTTATGAAACAGTATAATTGAAGGTGTGCACACCTGTGCCCAAAATTGCACAATCTGCATATCTGAATCCAGCTGCAATATTTACAATTTGGCAGCATTTGAAAGGCTGGCAAGGATTGGGATGGCAGAAAGGGGAAAAGGACTTGTCAATTAATAACAAGAGGCAGAGGAAAATGATATAGTAGGCTCTGGAGAAAGCGCACACACGCAGACCTTGAACAGTACATCTCTAAACTCTGTCTAGATGCTGCCCACATGTTTCCAAGTTTTTATCTGCAACTATTTAAGCCTGAAAGGGTCTAAAGAAAAGAAGCCCAAACGTATTAGGATTAATGCTTCAGTATCCCATGGAATAGTTGAATGCATGGACTGCTAACCCAGCTGCGAAGTGCTGTTCCACTAGCAGCCACAGAAAGAGCTTGCATTCACAGATCTTTGCTTTCCATTATGTAGAATTTATTTACACTGGGGGTATGTTGGATCAAGTCTCCCAGAACATACAAGTTTACTTATAATTCACCTTTATAACTTCATTTATACCATAATGGCATATTTTATGCTAATGGAAGAAACAAACAAACAACCCCAAACAGGCAAAACTTTTCAACACACTGCCTCTAAAACCGAAAGAAAAATGTCTTTTTTCAGGCTTGTCTTCTAGACACTTTTCGCTTTGGTTCTCAAAACAAAGGCTGACTCAGGGTGAGAGTTTTGCTGGATATTGGCATTTGTGCCAATGTCTTTCAGTTCACATTGTATTTAAAAATACTGATTTGTTGGGTTTTATTTTAACTTTAGTTTGATAATGAAAACTCCCACCATTTCTCTCAAAAAAGTTAAAGAGTTGATCATTCAGGTATTACCAAATGCTACACTTTACTAGCCTATCCCCCGTGTACAAAAAAGGCCAGCACTGAGACAAACATAAAATGTTTCTATTCAGAGTGATTAATGTGAAGGTGGATGTGAGCAGAATAAAAAGTGATTCCCCCCCCCAAAAAAAAATGCAGTTCTCTCTCTTCAGCTGGTCTGACCAATGGCAGCTTCAAACAGAGGGTGACAAGGCATCATTCAGAGGCTATTTGAATAATAGGAAAAGTTTACACCAAGACGATTAGCCGGTCCTCTGCATTCTACTGTATCCTATACTTTGTTACTCAGTGCTGAAAGAGAGATTTCTTCCCATAAAATGCAAGATACAAATACAGTCCCATCCATTTAAAAATAAAAACAGCTTCAGGAGGCTGCAATTTTGCACGCATCAGTACCCCCCCAAGTCTGCACCACCACCCCCCAGCATCCTTCCACTCTGTGGGTTTCCAGGGGAAATTTGAAACGGAACATTTTCGGTTCAAATGAAAATAAATAATTTAAATATTTACAAAAGCCATATTAATTTTAGAAAAATTTAAATAGTGTTAACAAAAGAAGGCATATACCCCATGTACAAACATTGACCATGTGCAAACACTGCAGTTTGTCCATACTTCATATCCCACATTTACCTCTTCAGCACAACAGCCCTGACAACTATAGCTAATATGTGGGTCAGAATTTTTTCCACGGAAAAAAATATAGCATCAGAAAATTTTCACTGCCTTCCAGATGTGTGTTTTATGGCAGGTGGTCTGGCCTAGTGGTCGGAATGTTGGTCTACGGCCTGGGGAGACTCAAGATCAAACCCCTACTTGCCAAGAAACTCACTGGGTGTCTTTAGACCAGTCACTCTCAGACGTACCTCAAAGGGTTGCTGGGATAAAATGCAAGAGGTGATATTATGCTACCCTATGCTCCTTGGAGGAAGGGCAGGGTAAAAATGTACTAAATAAATAAATCGATAAAACTTATATCCGACCTTTCTACTTAAACTACTCAATACTGACTATTTAATAACAGATTGATAATAATATGGTTAATGTGAGTTAACAGTATATCATATATATATATATATAATCATTATATAATGATATAATACCGGGAGATGGTCCATGGGGTCACGAAGAGTCAGACTCAACTGTGCGACTGAACAACAACAAAATAATCCACACAAAACAGTTAAATAAATAGCAGCCACTAACAATGTACAAACACAGGGGAGAGAATCGACTTATAAAAAGGCCTTCTGGACTAAAGATGTTTTCAGCTGGTGCTGGAAGGACTCTTGGGAAGGAACTGACTGCAGTCTGGAAGGTCCAGTGGATTCCAAAAAATAGGAATGGCTGCAGAGAAAGTTCTTGACACAGGTTCTCACCAAGCAGATTGCTCCAGCCGGGAGTTCACACAACGAGGCTTCCGTGGATGACCTCACAGATAGCAAGCTTGTATGGATTAGGTGGAAGCAGTTCAACAGATACCTTGGATCCAAGCCCATTTAGGACCTTAAATATTGACCCCAGTACTTTGCATTGGGCCTGGAACCACAATAGCAGCCAATGCAACTGGCTATAGTCAGTTCTGTTAAGCACCCTAGGCACTGCTTAAAGCTGTGTGTTTGCCATTCTGTGCATGTCACTTGTTCCCTAGTCACTTGTTCCCTCTGTAGGCTGACTTGTCTGTCTAGATACCTCTGAGAATCTCCCATGGGACCACTGTATACTGCAGAAGATGCAGGTGTATGTTTTAAGGGGCACACTCAGTTCTCATAGGGTCACACCTGTTGAGCCTCATAGTCCCCCATCTGGAACACAAGTGTACTCCAGAACATGCTAAATACATATTCACCTAATATATGGGGAGAAGGAAGGCAGCATGGTATAGCCCAAGCTCTTCCAATCTCAGAAGCTAAGCAGGGTCAGTACTTGGAAGGCAAACCCCCAAGCAAGACTCTGCAGAAGAAAGCAATGGCAAACCACCTCTGCTTTTCACTTGCCTTGAACGCCCCTCACCAGGGCCACATTATGACTTTAGTGGGCCCTAGGCACTTTTACCTTTGTGGGCCCCTTGCACCATAATAATACCAATATTAAAAATTATTTTTGATATCTTTAAATATGTCAATATCTTTTTCTGCTTTAGACAAAATTTAATAGATTTCCGTGGACCCTAATTAGGCATTTCATTTTTTTTCTGACGTGAGAAAAAAAGTAAAAAATTTTCTTCGACCCTAAAAGTTCATTTCCCCCCCCCTTGCTGATTTTAAAAGAAATTAAAATATTTTTGCAGGCCCCTAAAAGTATTGTGGGCCCTAGGCACTGTGCCCCCTGGATAAGTTGGCCATGCCCCTCGCTAGGGTTGCCATAGATCGGCTGTGACTTCAAGGCACTTTACACATGAATAACCTGGGAGGACTGGTACTGACAGGCAAGCCATCTTTCAGGAAAGCCTGTCTGCCATTACTGATCTTATGGACTGTCAGGGGGAAGCTTCCCGGGGTTGGCAGGACACATTTTGACACCCCCTGCTTTAAGTGGAAACTATAAAGGCAAGCAAAATGCTGCCTGTGTCTTGGCCTTGTGATATAATGTTATTGCTTCCTCCATTTCAGAGATTCTGTAGCTCTTATTCCTAAGAAGCAACTGTTTGCAGCTTTTTCTTTTCTTTTTTTGCAAAAAGGGAGAGAAAGGGGGAAGCAGGGAAGCTTCTTGGGCTGAAAAATCTTTTGGAATTCTGTACTGAGAACTTGTAAGCATAGAAACCAGGGGTCATTTCCTGCAGGAGCGCACAGGAGCAGAGCTCCAGCAGTAAAGAGCCCAGGGGGCGGGCACATGCAACAAGCTCCACCCCCTGCTCCCAGCAGCCCTCAGTCAGAGCAAGGAGCAGCCAGGTAAGTTGCAGAGTCCCCCCCCCCAGCCCCCTGGTCCAAAACAGTCCAGTGGCACCTTTAAGACCAAGTTTTATTCAGGTACAAGCTCTCCCTCCTCTGTGAGGACAGATCTGCACGTTCCCCCCCCCCCCAATAGCTAGCAATCCAAAACAGTCCAGTGGAGCCTGAGCGGTGGGTGTTGCCTTCTGCCACACTTCTGGTGATGTCAGGGGGTGTGGCATATGCAAATAAGTTATGCTAATGAGTTGTGCTAATGAGCTCCTGTTCCTCTTTTTCTATGAAATGACCCCTGGTAGAAACAGTTTGGAAATCCCAACAAGCACTTCACTATCTCCCCTTCTAGGATTCTATGAACTCTCAGGGGCTTAAGCAGGCCGATTTCTACCCCCTCTGCTTGTTTTTTTCATTGACCACCAGGTGCCCACAAAAGCCCATCTGTTCTAAATCATTTTCATCGGGCCAGTTTTTAAAAGGATTTCCCCCACTTTTGGTTAATGTACCTGGGGACTCTTCCAAGTGCATGGACAGCTACATTGTATGTGGGTGGCCCAGTTATGCTGCTTTTATCTTGTGCATGGAGGCCAGCCAATATAGTGTTACAGAGAGTAATATGTAATAAAGACGGCTCTCATCCAGGTTCCCACCAGCTGGCTTTCTCCTTCAGGGAGTTCACACAAATGGAGCATCAGTCCAAAATAATGTTATCTTGATATTCTTAGCAACGGCAGGCACAAAATGTGAGCAGGAAGTGTAAGTGCCTATTTGAAATAGCTTTCAGTCTGGACAAGGCTACAATTCTATGCATACTAGAACTGCATATTAGACTTGCCTAGCAACGTTAATCTGAATGGAATTTACTTTCAAGTAAGCATGTACTGAATCAGGCTGCATATCACATGTGCTCCAAATTTAGGTTAGCATCAGATGGGATTATCAACAGTGGTACTTTTTGATCTTCAAAGGTGCACCTAGTTAGCACAGCAAAAACTACAAATGAAAGCAGGTTGCATTATAAGGAAACAAAAGCCTTGCTAGTCATGAATACTGTGGGCATTTTACAAAATTGCAAGTAGAAGAAGGAGAACAAAGGAGGAAAGATAGCTGCCAAGGAACTACGGACTAGGACTGACTAGGAGAACCCACTGAGCAATATTTTAAAGGGGGGGAAATCTCTCTCTTCTTTTACAGATGAGGATTCTATCAGCACAGCCTCAGAGGATGCTTCTGGTTTTTCAATATGTAAAAAGATAACAGAGGCAGGCAAGTAATTTAACTCTTTGCATCTGATAGCTGGAGGGAAGAAGGGATGTTCTGCCTCACAAATCCTGGTCCATACATTTCTAGCCCTCCAGTACTGAATGCTGATTTTCATACGCCTGACAACAAAGAAGCATATCCAAAAGCGATCACCGAATACACGGCTGCCATTTTACTATAGCAGGAATATCTAATGGATCACAGATAGTTTCCTTTTCGTATTGCCACAGGTGACAGCTACAGGAGCTGCAGCTCCCCACTAGCCAACTGCCATGTCATCACATCACAGTAGATGTGATCATTATGGTCCTTTTACTTTTACAATCCTGCAACTTATTCCGGGATAGAAGCCTACAGAGATATCAACTTACCTGGTGCCTAAGAGTAGCAAAATATGTTATACTGCAGCACTGGAAAGCACCTCCAAAACTGAGCTCTGAGTCAACTTGTTGATTCCTGCAGCCTATTCCAAGAATAAAACAATACAGAGGAACTGCAAAACATCTGGGGTAGTTCCCGTGAAACCTATGTTGACTAGTAATCCCTACCATGGCCATCACAACCATGATCTTAATAGCTGTTTTCTTCTTGTCTTTTCTCCCCTTCTTGTTCTTTACTCTTAAATGTTTTCTATAATTCATTTCCTACTCATAACCTTTTCCCTACTGATGTCAACTGTCTCCTTACATGTTTTGCTTATAGATATATCCCTCTTGTTTCATTAGGAAGCAAAGAAGAGGGGAGATGGGTACAAGGGAAACTGAGGAATCACAGAGGGGAGGGAAGGAGAAACAGAGAGGAAGGCCATGAGAAGGTCGGGGAGTATGGACATTTTGACCCAAATATAATAATAATTATTATTATTTATTGTATTTATGAATCACCCCACCCCTGCTACTGCAGGGCTCTAGGCGACGTACAGCCATAGCTCAAACAAGATAAAATCAGATAAAATATTAGTACAACATTAAGACAATCAGATAGCAAAGAACCGATCCCCATTCCAACTCTCACTGATGGCCACTTCATGGACAGGGGGGAAGAAGGCAAAATAGATGTTAACAACAGGAAGATGTTAACAACAGGAACAACTTACAGTGAATATTCAGTGAAAGACTTAAGTAATAACAGCATGAATATGGTTTGAATAATGTTTCCAGTGTAGAATCTATAATTTTAGTATATAACTCCAGAACCCCTCGCTGTTATGATTGCCCTAAAAGACACTCAGCTATGATCACAGGATACTCATTAAACTCCATTCTGGTTTGGTAGTCTATATATAGAGATATAGAGCTGATAGGTACCTCAAGGGTCATCTAGTCCAACCCCCTGCACTGTGCAAGAAATCCACAACTACCACCCCACTCACCCAGTAACCTCTGCTCTATGTTCAACCTGAATGAAATTTCTAGCACTTTTAGGGTGCAAACCTAAAACCAGCATGTAAACTGCTTAGGATAGCATCTAAGCCTTCTGCATAAATCGATGAAACACTGGCACAGCACCCGGCCGATGCTATACTAGTGTGAACTCAGCAATGGTGAAACTACACTGGCATAGAAGCCAGAAATATGCAGTGTCAGGAGAGCAGAGGAGAGCTTAGCCTGTATCCTCTAAGCCACCTCGGCCAGGCCACGTCTTGAAGCTGGTGTAATGTGTACACTGGCATAAATACAAACCGTCCTATTGAATTCAATGAGAGTACAAAAGCAAACCTTTCTCATGTGCCTCCAACCATATCTACACAGCCAGAGCAACTCATAATACTGATTTAGTCTGCCGCCAGTCATAGCTCTTCTACAGTCTATATGAACCCAACTCAGGACACTCGTATCTCAGATAATTGGGCACGTGGTAACATCTGTCTTGGTGTTGTATGCACTTAGAACATGCATGTGACAGGAATGCTAAAAGATGAGCATTTTGCACAAAAAAGTTCCCTGAGTCCTATTATGATGGAGAATTTCCAGCTAGTATCCAATCTTTGATTCTTGGGCAAGGTGCTACAGCAGATGGTTTCTTCTCAGTTTTAAGGGTTCTTGGAAGAGACTGATTTCCGAGACCCATTTCAATCTGGCTTCAGGCTGGGATTTGGAACAGAGATTGCTTTGGTGACCTTGGTTGATGATCTCTATTGATAACTAGATAGGGGGAATGTGACCCTGCTAGTTCTGCTGGATCTCTCAGTGGCCTTTGATACTAATTAACCATGGTACCTACTGAGCTGCCTCTCTGTGCTGGGACAAAAGAGCACCGTATTATGGTGCTTCAAGTCCTCTCTGGAAGGTTAGTCTCAGAAGACAGTGTCGGGGGATTCCTGCTCTGCCTCATGACTGGTCACCTGTGAGGTCCTACAGGGTTCCCATCTTATTCCCTGGGCTATTTATGATGTATATGAAGCCACTAGGAGAGGTCATTAGGAGATACAGGCTGTGGTGGCACCAGTATGCAGATGATTCTCAGCTCTACCTTTCTTTTCCACCTAATTCTACAGATGTTATTGATGTTCTGAACTGGTGGTTGGAGTCAGTAATGGACTGTATGAGGGTGAACCAACTGAAACTTAATCCTGACAAGACAAAGGTTCTCTGGATCAGTAGAAAGGCCGACCAGACTTGAGATACCTCCTCTCTTGGAATGGGTTGGCAGCTTGGGACTGCTGCTTGACACATCAGTCACCTTAGAAAAGGTGCCTGAGTGACTTGGAGTGTTTTTGCCCAGTTTCACCTGGTGCAGCTGCATCCATTCCTGGGTCAGTCAGAGCAAGCCACAGTGATCCATGCCTTAGTTACATCTAGACTGGACTAATGCAATGCACTCTACTTGGGGCTACCCCTGAAGAGTGTTCAGAATCAGAAGCTGAAGCTACTGCAGAAAGTTGTGGCTAGACTGCTGGTCAGGGCCAGTTATCGGGAGTGTGTGACCCCAATACTACAGCAATAACACTGGCTACCGATCCACTCCTAAGTTCAAGGCATTGGTTTTGTCTTTTAAAGCCTTACATGGCTTGGAACCAGGGTATCTGGAGGACTATCTATGTTCCCACCTGTTAAGATCACACGGAAAGTCCCTCCTGACTGTCCCACCAATCAAAGAAGCTCAACTGATGGGCGCATGAGAGAGGGCTTTTCGGTGGCAGCCCCAACAATTATGGAAAACCTCCCCAGGAAGTTGCACCCAACCCCCTCACTTTTCATCTTCAGGAGGAAGCTGAAGACAATTTTATTTAGGACTGCATTTCACCAATTTGGTTTTTATTTATCGGCAGTCCTAACTTAGATTTTAAATTGTCATCTTTTCTATAACTTTTTTTTAAAAAAATAGTGTATGGTGCCTTGAGTGCCGTGAGGCAGAAAGGTGGCTAATAATTTTTTAAAATAAATAATAACTTTGCCAAGAATGAGGGGAAAACTGCTATAGCATACTGTCAAATGCTGCTGTGCTCAGAACATTTACAGGTAATCCACCTTAGGATGCAGCCACTAAACTGGATCCTCCGTTCCTCCTAATAGAGATGCAAGGACTGTACACCATACACAGGTAAGCAAATAAGGAAAACCCCTATGTCAGTTGCTGTAAATCTTCCCCTTCCCCCACAATATAAATAAACATACCTATTGTATACTGACTCTGCAATTCTCTTTCAACAGGGGCTAGTAGGAGGCACAGAAACAGCCCCCCTTGGAGATAATGCTGGAAAAATATCATCACAGTGTCATGCATGTGGGTAAAAATAAGGCTCGCGCTCACATTTCTGGGTGATTCCTAGTCATGCCAATAATGGCTGCTGCTGACCAAACACTAACAGCCCCTTTTGCTTACAGGATTAGAACCGCACACAGCAACCCAAACTGCAGATAAGAATTCTAATGCAGCTGCCTACAAAGGACGGGTGAGTATTGGCCTAACGCAGTGATGGCGAACCTTTTAGAGACCGAGTGCCCAAACTGCGACCCCAAACCCACTTATTGATCGCAAAGTGCCAACATGGCAATTTAACCTGAACACTGAGGTTTTACTTTAGAAAAAAACAACCCATCCATTAACTTAAGATGATCCAAACAAAGTAAGGAAAGCAATCCCAAATGCTTTCATTTACTTAAAATTATTTGGCAGAGAATTCGACACTTTAATGATGGTCTGGGCCTGGCTGGGGCGATGGCACGCGTGCCCACAGAGAGGGCTCTGAGTGCCACCTCTGGCACCCGTGCCGTAGGTTCGCCACCACTGGCCTAATGACTCCATTCTCCCCCATAACAGGTGAATCCTGTCATGTGGGGACCTCCACAGGAGAGGCATATGAACTGGAGGAGCACGGAGGAGGGGCCACTCTCTCAAACACATACCTCACTCAATGTGCAGAGTGTTCGGCCATGCATGCTGTGTTGGTTGCTACTGCAGAACCTTACTCAGGACTCTCCTTGTGTTGTTTTTTTTCCTCCAGGCAGCCCTCAAACAGGGGCAGAGGCCAGGATGGACCCTGCTCAGAGTGCAACGACAACCATCTGCTGAGCCGACAGCATGTCCAGCAAATGCAGCGACTGTGTATTTAGCTGTTCTACTGTGCCATTGCCAGCTCTCTAGCTGTAGCCACGTTCCTGCCACTGTTTAACACACCACTGTTTGACCAGTAGAGTTGTACATGAGCATTCAGTGATAGGAACAGGGTTACCATCCTGTGATCAGTCAACGCCGTTTTAAAAAGCACGGGAATCTTGATGAAACAAGAGGACTGGTAGCCTCGTTCATCCGACTGGGATTCAGATAAAGTCCAATAAATGCTCGGACTGTTTAACAGTTGTTGAGCGTTCTCTTGCTTCTGACTTAGTGAGTGTCTCCCTCACCACCTGCTTTGCAAAAAGCTGCTCCTAAGGGCATTCTTGTCCTAGTCCCAGTGCTGAACTCTTGAATGGTAGAGGTCATGGCCTTTCTGTGGGGGCTTCTGGGCAATAAGAATGGAGCAGCCATGCTTCCTTTCCTGTGGGTCTGTTATTGGGGGAATGGGATTCAACCCCCACCTTCAGAGCTTCCAGGACTGTAATAGTGATAGGGTTCCTATGGAGCAAGCCACAGTCCACCCCACAACAGAGGGCACCGTGTTTCTTTTGTTCCTTCCTTCGTTGTGAACTTCATGTACGTAGGGCAGGATGACACCAAAAAAGTGTGCCAGTATTTGCATACTTTGTTGCTTCAATGTATGACTGACATGACGGTATTGTCAGCAGGCTGCTCTGTGATTGGTGGGTGTGGGCACTATTGATCCAGAATGCAGAGAAGTTGCAGATCCTTTTGTGGGGGGAGGGAGTATATTTCTGTTCTCTACACAAAGAGCATATTGACTTGCTGTGCCGCTGTCTGCGTTGCACCAGCAGCCAAGGTTTCAGTAGGAGTTTAATAAGTCAAGCATTAATAATTTAGGAATTTTTCTTCCCCGGACCAGATATATCCATCCATAGGAAAGCAGAACTGGTATTTCCAGCAATAGCTGTATATCCTCTGTGCCACTTTTCTCCTCAGCTCCTCCTATAGGAAGTGAGTCCTAGAGACCAGACTGTATCTTAGACTCTGGAGACTCGGGTTTTGCCACAGGATGGACCACTGGTTTATTATTTAATGGTCTCTGTTTCTAATCTCATACATGTTTCATCATTGTTAGAAAACAGCCCAGGAAGTAAATACTTTTAAGGGGCAGTACGTTAGGAGGATATATGATATACAACAGTGAGGCAGGACCTTCCGTACCCAGTTCCATTTTGCACTGACAATGCAAAAAATACTGTTCAGACCCTCTTCCCTGATTAAATACACAGTGACTATAACTCAGAAGTGTATTCAGTTCCCACCAGCTTTACAGCAAACGAGCCAAAGTATTTAATTCCTGAATATTCATCTATTTTTTTCCCCAATTCCTTTATTATCTACTTGCAGAAAATCAAATGTCCTTGGATGAAGCACAGAACCACTTTAGGGTGATCACAGTTAACGATGCAGGAGTAGGAAAACACTGGTGTGATAATGAAGTCAGAGCTTTGATAAATATATGGTCGGATGAGGAAATCCAGCAAACACTTGAAGGAGCGACAAGGAATAAGGAAATATTTGAGGAGATCGCCAGAAGGTTAATGAAAGTTGGAATAGACAGAGACTGGAAGCAGTGTCGGACAAAATACAAGAACTTAAAATATGAATACCGGGCACTGCAAAAAGACAACAGTCAGCTTGGAAGTGCCAGAAGGAGGATGAGATTTTATGATGAGATCAATTGCATTTTGAGAAGCCAGCCCTTAGGTATGTATATGCACACAGGCGGGGAAACTAATACTGCAGACTCCACATTGAACAATAATTTAAAGTATCAGGTGCTTTACAGAAGTCAATATTGTGGGAGAAAAGGAAAAAAGATGCTTCTAAAACCTTGTGGATGCAATACTAGCAAGTTTACATCCCAACAGATCAAAACATTAATAACTACTGCTGGTGTAAATCTCTTGAGTTGGTTAACATATCACACAATCATGCACTCCATCTTCCTCCTATCCCTTCCCTTTTGGAGCGTGAATTCCCCCTACCAGTTCTAATTAGTAGGTCTACTGCAACACTGCCATGACCTGTGTCAGATCTTGGAAACTGAGCAGGGTCGACCCCAGTTAGTACTTGGATGGAAGACCACCAAGAAAGTCCAGGATCGCTACGCAGAGGCAGACAATGGCAAACCACCTCTGAATGTCTTGCCTTGGGAACCTGACAGGGTTGCCAAAAGAGAATGTAGCAGTTCCAGAATTTCCCTTGCTTATGACTTCAAATTATATGAAGCAGAGGTCCATCAGTGGCTATTAGCTACAGGGTATAGACAAGAACTCTCAGTCTGGGGCAAGTGATGCACTGTATTCTTGGTGCTTGGGGGGGGGCAAATAGTAGGAGGACTTCTAGTGTCCTGGCCCCACTGATGGACCTCCTGATGGCACCTGGTATTTTTGGCCACTGTGTGACAGAGTGTTGTACTGGATGGGCCATTGGCCTGATCCAACATTGGCTTCTCTTACATTCTTATCTTCCTCAAACTAACAATGTATTTGTGTTATCTAGTTGAGCAATGCATTTGGACCACAATGTTGTCACAATGTTTATTATTGTCTTTTAAAAGATACAGTTACAGAAGCAATCATGGATGCCGGGTCCTTGAATGTCAAGAGAAAAGCATCTGAAGATGGTAAGAATTTCTTGTTGTTATTCCACTGTGAGGATTCGCTGTTTGACAGGAACAGGCCATAAAAGATGAAATCAGTGCTCTGTCCCCATCTTAGGAGGCTTGTGCTCACAGGACCACCACATGAATGGCATACAAGGACAGACTCACATACCTGACTTTGGTATGTATAAGTTGCAGTGGGTGCCACTTCATGTGGTGAATCACCCAATAAATATTAATGCGATTGAATATGTTTTTAGTCATATGACATACTGTCAATACAGCCCTTATCATTTATGCACAATGCAGATAAAGTTGTATCGTATGTCCATTCCAATGCAAATGCTTTTCTTCATATGCTAAGACTATTACTAGTTGCACACAATGGCACAGATCCAACCTTAAGTGGCACCCGTTAGAGGAAGGCTCCAAACTTAGCCCGGTGGAGCAGTATGGGGGGTGGAGCCAGGAGAAATGCCACTTCCAGGTCAAAGGTCAAGTGATGTCACTTGAGGGCTTGGGAGGAATGCAGGCGGCACACAGGCAGATCGCCCGCCAAAGGAGGGATGCCGGGAGTGGGTGGCGCTAAGGAGGCGAGGCGAGTAGCGGACTAGACTCTTTGAAGGCAGACGTGCCCCCCCCCGCCGGCCAATTCTCAAAAAGCGGGGGTGGGGGGATCTCAAATCTGGGGACCCCCCGCTCTAACGGGGGCGGTAGCAAGCCTAAGTGGCACCCATTAGAGGAAGTCTCCAAACTTAGCCTGGTGGAGTAGTGAGATCCATACCAATATCATGCTGTTGGTAATTAATCCCTACACTGGGCCCTGAGAGCTGAACAAGCAGCTTTTCCAGAGCCCCTGATTACAGACAGGGAGCTGACTTCATAGGTCTGCCATGCAGACCAAAGAAATACGCTTGGATAATTAATTATCACATGACAGTGGGTGCAGTATGGCCAGGAGATTCGAAGATTATCTGGCAGACTGAAACTCTAGCTCTTTTCGTGGTGAGTTAGGTTTATTTCAGGGGCTGAGAGAACTGTGACTGACCCAAGGTCACCCAGCTGGCTTCAAGTGGGGGAGTGGAGAATCAAACCCAGTTCTCCAGATTAGAGTCCACCTCACTTAATCACTACACCAAACTGGCTCCATAACAGAAATTTGTATCAGAAAATGATGGGACATGATGGCATCCACATGTAGCAGACAGACCAAGGAAAACAGGCAAGTCTAACCTCAGAACGAAGAAGAATTGCTACCTTGTGCAATAGGAATAATTTTGATCTGAGGACAATAATATCTCCATAAGCAAACCCCCCCTGGTATTTGTTAAAATTAAGAGAAGAATAAGAAAGTTTTCATTTTTCTGTACTGTGCATTCTGATAGTAAGAGTCAGGCACTACAGTTCTCCCAGTCTTGGCACAGCATTCTATGGGGAAAAATTTGTCATTGCACAGTCATGGAGGATAAACCCCCCCCCCCCCCAGGGTACATTCTACCAGTATTAAATGAATTTAAGTCCTATTGAAATGGAAAGTGGTTACATGCTTAATTTCAGCTGGATAATGTTCACAGAGCTTACCCATTTCAGGAAAAAATGCCTGAGTTCATTTACATTACATGAGTTAAATTAGGTGAGCCTTCTTAGGTTTCAGTATATTAGCCTCTGTGTCTCAAATTAGTCAACATCACCAGGTTGTTCTGATGATTAAATGCAGGAGTCTGGAGTTCCCTTAAATTTACAATCCTAAAAACACTTTCTTGGGAGTAAATCCAACTGAATGAGACTTACTTCTGAGCAGACCTGCTTAGGATCGCTCTGGCAGTTGTGCCAGATTTTTAAAAAGTGAATGACCTCACAAGTACTTGTTTCTCTTAGCTGTTGAGACGTGAACCATCGGTTGCTACGTTAGAATGTGCTCAACATAAGGTTGCAACCCCCCCAATGGGGGCAGGGTTTTCCCTACTTTCTGGCCCCCCAATCTGCTGCTGGCCAGTCAGCAGGGGAGCCCCGCCCCCAAAGAGACCTGCTGCACCCAGTGTGATGATGTCACCCAGATGTCACCGGGCATGTTGTGCGGGGGACACTCTAGCAGTTGGGTAAGAACTCTATGGTGACCATAGAGTTTTTTACCCAAATGCCAGTGTCCCCGCAAGATGTGCCCAGTGCGATGACATCACTTCCAGAAGACTCCAGAAGCCGGGCTGGAGCTCCCAACCAAGACCCAGGTAAGACCTGGCAACCCTAGCTCATCATAGGCTCAACAAATACATGTTTTCTCTGAAGTAATAAGCACCTTTTCCTTACAGAGCCTTCACCTGTTCTGTTCAAGAAGAGTGCTTCTGATAATGTAGCAACTCAGACAGAAAGTATATCTGAGAGCATGCATTCTGTCATCCACAGCCAAAGGACACTGCTAGAGAGATTTTACAAACAGGAAGAAATACAAGATTCCAATGCAATACAGCTAGATAGTGTTCTCCCTGGAGTACAACAGGTTAGTTAATTTTTTTTGTTCTTTCTTATAAGACTGTTGTGCAAAATAAACAGATTCCAGAAGGGACTTCTAAATGGGAACTAGTGGTCCAAACTAGCAGAATATAATTTATCCGAATTCCCACACCACACTTCTTTCTTGTTTTCATTATATTATGGAATCAAATGCTAGCAGTTAACTCAGGAAACTGCTTCATTGTTTAACAAATATAATGTAGACACAATGCATAAGGGCAGAAATGTTGTTTTCTTCCTTAAATTATTTCAAGGGTTTAATCCTCTTAGTCCTGGCATAAATTTACTGAACAAGACCCACAGAAACATGTCTGAGTGGGGTCCAGTCTGCATAATTTTAGCAATGCTTTTGCGTCATGCCTTTAAAATTCTGCAGTTCTGTTGCTTCACCCTTAGTCAGACTTACACAACAAAACAACATGAAAAACTTACAATCTAAAGGAGCCAATGCAAGACTCTGATTGCAACTCCAGTCCTAAATGTACTCACTTGGAATTAAGTTCCATGGGTTTCTTGAACACATTTTGCTTGACTGTGAATAATTTAATTATAATAAAACTAAAATCACAATTGCTTGCTGATTTTATAGCACAGGGAACTGTATCACATTTTTCCCCCTCTGAGATCTCTGGACTGGCATATCCTTAAACTGTTTCCCATGTCCCATTTTAAAGATGTGTCTAAATATCTAACCAGACAGAAAAACTTTGGCCTGTAATCTTTGACTATTTATTTACTGAGCTTATCTTTAAGAAGCTCCGTATCAAAGGCTTTTGAGAAAAACTCCATGCAAATAATTTCCAATAGTTTAGCTTTATCTATATTACCAACAGCTTAAGAAAAAGCAGTTGTTCTTGCATTATAAGAGCTTTCTGTAGTTGCAACTAGAAACTAGAGTTTAGAGGTGGCCACTACTACAGGATCTTTCTTATATTCTTTCTTATTACACTGCACATCAGACCACAGTGTAAGCAAAAGTATACTACCAGCCCCCATGTACAGCATCCTCATGTATACCACTTAAATACACACACCTCCACAAAATAAATATGGTCCTGAGGAAACATGCATCAATGCTATTGAGCAGTCCCAAAGTAATTTAAAACTCCATAGGTCATTCTCTTCTTGCTTGGGGAAATTGCTGGTTTACTCAAAGAGGGCAAATGACAGAGCAGTAGATTTGGATTGTGGGCAGCTTTGGTTGTGTCACTGAGTTCCCTTCCTACTTCTTTCCAGAACTTGAGTTAAGATGTGGCAGAAACACATCACTGCCCAGCAGTGTGCCACTGTAAATCCTGTTGAGGATTATGATGTTGCACTCAAAAGATGCAACTTCTAGGGGTGCCACTTAAATGGCAGGCAGGTTTCACGCGCTGTTATTCAGCTAGCAGAGAAAGTGATCACTTCTCTTGAATCACAACCCTGTTGTGGAAGTTCCTGAGTGACCTTGGGCCAGTTACATATTCTTAGCCTAAGTGACTTTACAGGGTTGTTTTAGGATAAAATAGAGGAGAGGAGAATGATGAAAGCTGTTTTTGGTCCTCCCACTGTGGAGAAAGGCAGGGTATAAATTAAGTAAATAATAAATATAGCTGGCAATGGGGGAGATAAAAGATTGGCTGGTTGGTGGGTGGGAAAGAGAGAAGGAAGCACAAAAAGGCCACCAGGACAGAAAGAGGGAATCGTGTGGAGAGGGAGATACAAGGGGAAGTTATGCACCCCCTGAAAGCCTTTGGGTGCTCTGTACTATGCAACTGGCCCATAGGTTTCCCACGTACAGGCTGCTGGGGGAAGGAGACAAAGGTAGGTTGGCAGATGGGTAGGTAGGAGATAAGGAAGCAGGAAAAAGGGGGAGAGGCTAAATGAGCTTTCAGGAAAGGGAATGAGGAAAAAGTTGGGGAGGGGAAATGTGGATACCCCACTTGTGTGTGTGTATGTGTGTGTGTATAGCAACTTCTATTTGAGCAAAATGTAAGGGAACAATTTCCTCATCTTTCCTATGCAAGTCTCACTTCTATCCCAGTGAACTTTCATCATACAGAACAGCTGACAAAAGTTACTGATTGGGAGAAAGCAGCTTGTTCAAAAACTCATGGGCACATCACACTGTTGCCAAAGAGGAGTGCCTTTTGGAAAAATATTAACAGGCATAAGGCTTGTTCCAAAACGAATGTTACAGAATTGTTCAGGTCAAGGATCCACATGACGTTTTTTCTTTACTGATTGACGTACATCAAGTGCCTGTAGCAAGATGTTAGTATGTCTCTGTTCTTTCTTCATTTTCCTGGGAGTAAGTCCTACTGACTAGACGTGAGTAGGATTCTGAGTTGAACATGCTTAGGACTGGTCTCCTGGTGTTGTGGGTGGTTTTGTAATTCCCCAGCACATTCTTTCAGGTTTGCTTCCTGCACTATAGACTAAAATCCAGTCTTCATGCTAACATCCCTAAAGAATTTTTAAAAAGTAAAAAAACAAAAACCCAAAAGACAGATCATTCTAAATTTAATCTTCTAATACAAGAATCTCCAGCCTGAGTATTTCAAAAGCTTCTCTTTTTTAAGCAGAAAATTTCCTGTGCTGGAGCTACTGCAAGATCCTGCTGAGCACAGTACACAGAGCAAGGTTCCATGATGGTTTTGCTGACTTTATAAGGACTGTATTTCCAACCACTGAAACATATGGGCTTACATACCTCAAGGCTACAAAACACCCCGAAAACCTGTTGCGTTTGTATTATAATATACAAAGTTGAAATCAGTGCCATTTTGCATAGAAAAACATCCTACCATATAAAATCCAAAACAATTTTAGTGTAACTTATCCACTAAGTAGTGCAAAGAGTCTCCCTAATATTTTTGGTGCTCTTCTTGAACAAAAGCCTTGTGTGTGAAATATCCAACTGTGCTTTATCTGGGGAAGGACTCTGTCGTGTCTGTACCACACTCAACTATAATTCAGCCATAAATCTTATAAGATAAATTGAAATGGGGGAGGTGCTTTGAGGTAAAGCAACATTTGTGTGTCATTTTCTACAGGTTTTAATGGTGTGCCTCAAGGCTATTTTTGGGCAGGAACACACAGGAATGGAGTTCCAGCTGGCTTCCAAGTTGGCCACACCCAGCAGGAACTCATTAGCATAATAGGCCACACCCAACAGCAGAAACTCATTGGGATTGACTACATTAGGGGTGTGTGGCCTAACATGCAAAGGAGTTCCTGCTAGAAAAAAGCCC
>NW_015175988.1:664114-672498 GCF_001447785.1 Gekko japonicus | reverse complement strand
AGCCTAATTGCCAACAAGCTGTTTTATTTATTTATTTATTTATTTATTATTCAAATTTGTACCCCGCCCTCCCTGCAATGCAGGCTTAGGGCGGCTCACAATCAATACGTAATACATAAATACAGTTAAAAACGACATAAAATCATATAAAAACAATTCCATTGTTATTACTGTTACATAATTGCAATTGATTTGTTACATAATTGCAACTGCTACAAAATGCTGGGATTGATTATTCAGGATGGCTTAACTCGATGTACTCTCTGAAAGTCGTTCTGCTCTGGATCTCCCTGAGGCACAGGTTAGGTGTTAAGATCCAAGATGTTAAGGACCAAGAGCCAGGGCTCTAGAATAGTGGTGGCTCCCTAACTAAAAGCCTGGTGGAAGAGCTCTGTCTTGCAGGCCCTGCGGAACTTGGGTTTCCTATATACATATACAGTCCACCTATTGCAGTGGCTATCTATATTTTCAGACTGTTCCAGGGTCTCAGATTATCAAGATGTTTAAAGTACACAACAGCTGGTGTGTTCATGATTATACTATGTTTATTCAGTTTCCCAGACACTTTAAGCAACAGTGGGGAAAAAGTGGACTTCTACAGCAGACCACATAGAAATTTGCAACATTCTTTAGAATGGGGCATACTAAAAAATACATCTTACTGTCTGGTTACAGGATACTAACAGAGTGGCACTTATACCAAATTCCCCATTTTCCTAAAACCTATACATCCAGTCCTGACTAGTAAAGACAGCAGTATCCTAAATAAAAGAGTCATCTCATCATTTGATTATGATAAAATACAATCTTAACATATATAAGAAGAGCCCTGCTGGATCAGACCAATAGTCCATCCAGTCCAGCATCCTGTCTCACACAGTAGCCAAACAGTTCCTCTGGATGGCCAACAACAGGGCATAGAGCCTGAGGCCTTCCCCTGATGTTGCCTCCTGGCTCAGGGATTAAGAGGAATAGTGCCTCTGAATGTGGAGGTTCCCCTCAGTCATTATGGCTAGTAGCCATTGATAGACTAACCCTCCATGAATATATCTAATCTCCTTTTAAAGCTGTTTATTCCTGTGGCCATCACTATATCCTCTGGCAGCAAAATCCACATCTAAAATGCTACTTGCCAATTCTGATCAGGTGAACATATCCAGAATATTGCTTGCCACTACACATCAATGGTTTGGAAAGATGTTATTAAGTACTTTCCAATATGAGCAATTTCTACTATTTAAAGATCACCGACAGCTTACAAGCAGAATTTTCTGAAAAACCGAAAACTAAAATGAGGATTAGGGGTATGCAACTGAAAAATCATTTTTTTAAATTCCATATCGGGAAGTTGGGAAGGGCATGATTATCATTTAAGTATCAGGAGAACTGTTATTGTTCCAGAAATATCAGAACAATACTGCCAATATTTAATTAGAGCTATAGTCATGTAGGGAGCTGCGGTGGCTCAAGTGGTTAAGACGCTGAACTGCAGGCTGTGGAAGGTCAGTAGTTCAGCAGTTCGAGACCCGAGTTGCCGCATGACGGAGTGAGCCTCCCGTCTCTAGTTCCAGCTCCTACCAACCTAACAGTTCAAAAGCAAGAAATTGCAAGTAGATAAATAGGTACCACTTCAGTGGGAAGGTAACAGCCTCCAGGACTACTATCCTGATATCATTGGGAGTGGTAATATCTGAATCAGGAATTGTGTTGATGAGGCAGGAGTAGTATCAGATATTGCAGTTCAGATATCTGAAATACTGGACATTTTATTTTGTTGGCAATTTCTGACTGCATACCCCTAATGTGTATTCTAAACAAACATTAAATTCTATGCTAGGGAAAAAATGTCATTGCCCTAACATTTGAAAATATCCTATTGGAAGAAATTTGTCCTTAATAGTTTTCTAACTTCAAGCCCATAAGAGAGTAAGAACATGGGAATGTAAGAGCCCTGCTGTATCAAACCGTCCAGTGAAGCATCCAGTCTCTCACGGTGGCCAGCCAGTTACTTTGGAGGGCCAACAACAGGTCACAGAGGCAAACATTTCCCCCAATGTTACCCCTGACACTGGTATTCAGAGGTTTACTACCTCTGAATGTGGAGGTTCTCTTTAGTCATGGCTAGTAGCCACTTGTAGACCTCTCCTCCAAGAATGTGTCAATAAAACAAGGCAGAATAGTATTAAAGTACTGGTAATCAGATTCTAAATGCTTTTGAAGAAACAAGTCCGGCTGATTGAAGCATAATAAGCAGGCTTCCTTCCTAGTAAGTACTGCCTAAGATTGCAATCCTGTGCTTACTGACTCAAGAGTAACTTCCTTTGAACTCAGTGGGACTCATTGTACTTTCCATGTAAGCATGGACAGGATCAGGCTACCATCTTATGCACAGCTACTCAGCAGTAAGCCCCATCAGTCTTAATGGGACTTGCTTCTGAGTAAACAGCAAGCTGCTAGACCTATTGAAAATAATATATAAAAGTAGTTATAACCAGGCACAAGAGAACACCTTGCATAAGCAGTCTGCAGGCAAGTTCTCCATTTGTTTCAGTGGGACTCAGAAAAGATTTTGAAGGCAAGGCAATGCACAACTTATTTATTGCTTGGCTGATTTACATTATTGATATCCTGCTTTTCACTCCAGTGGGAACTCAAAGCGGCTTGTATTCTTCTCCTTTCCTCCATTTGATCCTCACAATAACCCTATGAGGTAGGTTAGGTTGAGAACCTGTGAGTGGCCCAAGGTCACCCAGCAAAGCTTCCATGACAGAGTGGGGATTGGAAAGCTGGGTTTTTTCACATCCTGGGTCAACACTTTTAACCACTACACCACATTGGCACTCACCTCTACTGGTAGCAGGAGCTCCTTTGCATATTAGGGGACACACCCCTAGTGTAGCCAATCCTCCAAGAGCTTACAGAGCTCTTCTTACTGGGGCTACTGTAAGCTCTTGGAGGATTGGCTACACTAGGGGCGTGTGGCCTAATATGCAAAGGAGCTCCTGCTACCAGTAGAGCCCCACCAGGCCTCATCTGTAGATATCTCACAGGTCGTTCTTTACATAGAAATGTTTATATAGCACCAAGAGGAAACGATGTAAACCTTACCTAATGTGATCTTACAGTATAACTCAGTTAAGCACTTCTCGGTGGGCAGATTTAATGCTTAAATATGCTACTTATTATTCTGCCTTTTATAACTATGATCTGTCCTGACCCTATCTGTATCCACTACCAGGATTTAAGAGCTTAACACTGGCTGGCTGGCTGGCTGGCTCCCTTGCCTCATCGCTTCATACCCCATACACTGTACAATGCATAAACTGGACAAGCACTGAGGCAGACCATTGTTATAAGAGACAACGCAATCATAAAATTAGTTAGTATGAGATTTATCAAACCTTGCTTCTGTTCTGTCTCTGAGACAACTAAAGAAAATCCTTTTGCATATCGAAATAATAGAATAGAATTTTTATTCTTAACCTGAATAAGAGAAAAGCTCTGACTTAAGATAATAATTATTATCATATATGGTCGTTGTATAGCTGTAATTTTAGTTAGTGTGTAGTTTTGTAGGATTTATTATTATTAAAAAGAAAAAGAAAATCCTACGTGCTCTGAAGTCTTCTGGTAATTTAAAAAGGGTACATTTATATATTTCATATTAATACCTGCATCTGAGATTGTTTTGTGTGTGTTTGGTGGGGTGGTGCACAGGGCATATACATAAATCATGTGGCTCTTTTGTTTACTGGTAATATCAAATGTGGCTCTCCATCGGTCGCGGATTGAGTACCACTGCTCCAGGGCCTAATGAAAGAATCTAAACTACATGAACGATCTAGTATTAAAGCTGTTTATGGCCTCACACTTACAAGCAACGAAAAAGGTTGGCCTATTAGCTTTTTAAAACTTAGATCTATATAACGTAGAACCTAATCCTAATTGCATAGTTCACACATGAACTTCATAGCGAAAAGGTGCACTAGAATTATCCCGCTTGCAATGAAATTCAATGTGCAAACTGTTTCATCATCCTTACAAGAGGCAAGAAGAAGAAATTGGATTTATACCCTACCATTCACTCGGGAGTCTCAGAGCGCCTTACAATCTCCTTTCCCCTCCCCCTCCCCACAACAGACACCCTGTGAGGTAGGTCGTGAGAGAACAGCTCTGAAAGACCTTGTAACCAATGCTCCCTCTAAGCTGTGGAGTCATTTGAGCAAAAATTCTGCTTTGTGAGCTACTGGCCTTAAAGTTGTGAGCGAGCAATTTGGCTACTGCATAAATCAGATTGCTCTGGAGCCCTCCTTCCTGAGCGAAGACAAAAATGTGTGAGCCAAAGGCTAAAAAACTGTGAGCTAGCTCACACTAACTCAGCGTAGAGAGAACACTGCTTGTATCTGACCCAAGGTCACACCAGCAGCAGCTGCATGTGGAGGAGTTGGGTATCAAACCCGGTTCTCCCAGCTCAGAGTCCCCCGCTCCTAACCACTACACCAAACTGGTGTATCTAATCATGTGGGCCACTGTGGCCTTATTAAGAGTTAAGTGATGCTGAATAAGAAAAAGCAAATTCGCTTCACTAAGAGCGCAGTGCTGGAGACCACAGAATAAGCCAGTGTGGCAGAGTGGTAAGACTAGGGCCCAGGGTATCCAGAGTCAGATCCCCACTCTGCCATGGAAGCTCATTGGGTGACTTTGGGCCAGTCACATGCTGTTAGCGTAACCTACCTCACAGGGTTGTTGCGAGGGCACAACGGAGGAGAGGACGTCACACCAGCAGCAGCTGCATGTGGAGGAGTTGGGTATCAAACCCGGTTCTCCCAGCTCAGAGTCCACGCTCCTAACCACTACACCAAACTGGCTCTTAAAGACAGTATCTAATCATGTGGGCCACTGTGGCCTTATTAAGAGTTAAGTGATGCTGAATAAGAAAAAGCAAATTCGCTTCACTAAGAGCGCAGTGCTGGAGACCACAGAATAAGCCAGTGTGGCAGAGTGGTTAGACTAGGACCCAGGGTATCCAGAGTCAAATCCCCACTCTGCCATGGAAGCTCATTGGGTGACTTTGGGCCAGTCATATGCTGTTAGGTTAACCTACCTCACAGGGTTGTTGCGAGGGCAAAATGGAGGGGAGGAGGAGGGGAGGAGAATGATGTAAGCTGCTTCGGGACCCACTGGTGAGAAAGGCGGAGTATAAATGAAGTAAATAACAGAATGCTCCCTTGATGAAAGCAATGATACAGAAAGCCAGAATAGACACTAGACAGACAGATCCCCAACATGATGGGCAGCTGTGTTAGTCTGTCTGTAGCAGTCTTTAAGGTGCTACTGGACTGATCCTCATCATGTTACCTCTAAAGTGGTGGTGGGAAGTGCCATCAAGCCACAGCTGACTTACGGCAACCTCACGGGGCTGTCAAGGCAAGAGACGTTCAGAGGTGGTTTGCCATTGCCAGCCTCCGTATCATGACCCTGGCATTCCTTGGTGGTCTCCCATCCAAATACCAGACAGGGCTGACCCTGCTTAGACAAGACTGGGTTAGCCTGGGCATTTATGTCTCAGCAAATTCAATTAGGATTAGCCTGTTCATGATATCTCGGGTGTTCAAGATATGCAAACAGTGTGGCTATTATAATCTAGATGAACCTGCACAATTGACACATCACCTGCCTTAAATGAGACAATGCCAGGAGTGAAGGTAGAAGTTAAGGATTAATGTGAGTAAAGAGGATGGGGGTGGGCAGGAAGGCCTTAGGCAGTTGTAGGTGCAAACTAGAGTGAACCTGTCATTAAAGCACAGGGTGCTTCAGGTGGAAGGGAAGGAAAGTCTCCTTTTTTGCTAAATGAATAAAATGTGAAGAGCCATTCTGTCTCAAGAACCCAAATGTCTTAAATTGTCTAGAATGGTTTTTGCTAGAGGAGTAACGAAATGTGTGCTACGGATCTCTGCATCCTTATTCAAAAGTAGTCTCCATGAGATTAATAATGTTTACTCCCAAGTATGTATGCACAGACGTAGAGTGTTCAGATGCTTACAGCTTTTAAGCCAGGCAACAGGAAATACTTTTTTTTGCCACAGGGTTTTATTGTTGCTGTTTTGGGATGCAAGCAGCTTTCTCTCCCAGTCTCGGTACTTCTATTTAGGTGAGCGAAGATCTGGGGGAGGATCACCTTCCAAGCAAATGAGGTTGTAGATGATCACTGCTCAGATTCAGAACACAAACCCATTTGTATGCAATGAACTGTAGGATGAAAAGCTATATAAAAAACATGGAAACTGGAGTGACAAAAAGAGCCAATATAGGGCAGATAGGAGTCTATTGACACATTTAATTTAATGGGATTTAGCAGATTGTACCTTAACAAAATTTATTCCAGGATAAACTTTTTGAGTCAGTTAATTTGATCAGATGCAAAGGAGTAGATACCCATTATAACTGAGCTTTCATATTCAAATAGAAGGGAGGAGGGAGACAGGCTTAAGAGAAATCGGTTTGCTCAGAGTGGGTTGCCCTTAACTGTTTTTAGATAGTAGGAAAGAGTAAGAGTCCAGTAGCTCTTTAAAGACTAACAAAATCTGTGGTAGGTTTCATGAGTCACAGCTCACTTCTTCAGATGCCTCTAGAATGCAGTCCATCTGCCCTATACATTGGAAAGTGGAGTGATTTCAGTTGGCAAATGACATTAGCAGGTGAATGACAATAGAAGGTGTGATTGGATTAGGGGTGATATGCAGAGAGGTAGTAGGCGTGGAGAAATCAGCATTGGTAATGAGACAGAAAACCTAGGTCTCCATTCAGTGCAGGTGGAAGCATTGTCTTGAGCATATCAGTTGCAACTCAGCAGTTTTTAGATAGGCAAAGTAGGATTAACAGAGAATCTAGTCCAAGATAAGGCAGCTAGGAAGCGAAGCAATGTATCAGCAGACAGGCCCTTGACTGTTCAGACTGTTTCCTCCCTGTTATAATTCGGTTGTTATGCCAATAAAGGTTGTTTGTTTGTAGTGCGAGATAAACTGATACAATAAGAAGTTACAGAAGGATAGGCAAGGCAATAGCACCTAGAACGGGGGCGGGGGGGAATCCCAGCTCCCTGTTAAGACCATTGTGAATATAAAAGCATAAATCCAATAAATGTACACTCTAACAAGAAGTTACATATTAGATGAAGTGAGCTCTGATACCCCAAAACTTATACTAGAACATGTTTCTTGGCACTGGAGCATAAAGCAAGAGTCCTGTGGCACTTCAGAAACTAGCAAAATTTATTCCAGCACACTCTTCTGTAAGTCAGAAGAACTCATTTCATCAGAAGCTAGCAAACTCCAATTTTGCAAGAGCATAAAATGGAATAGAAGTCATCCTTTTCCAAAATGCCACAGACCCACCTGGAATTCACAAATGTAGGAGGCTCAGTGGGCTGTATACTGTCTTCATCCACAAGAAGTACCATAGTTTCCCCCCCACAGGTGAAACAGCCCATCACCACTTTACCCTAGAGGTATCTGCTAGCTTTCCAGTGAACTATAAAAGAGTTCCAGATGCGTAACTAAACACTAGGATTTGTGGCCAGCGGATAAGATCACGCAACACTGAACAAGGCAGTCATAAGACTAGACCACTGAGATCTGATGTCAACATTATAAACATTTGAGCCAAGTATCCGATCAGTCGTATCCGGCATCCCCACTTGAAGACTAATTAATCGCACCGATAAGTCCAGAATGAAGCGAACAAACTTCCGTACAGGGCTGCACTTTAACCTGCAACCTACCGAATATCTCTTAAGAGGACGAGGAAACGGCCAGCGGCAGTGGTCTCCGTTTCCAGCCCTGTTAGCAAAAAAGTTCCCTGCAGAATTAACTTAGTTTTATTCCCATGCACAGGGACCGTCTTGACCTTTCTTTACCGCAGCTCCCAGCAGAGAGAGAGAGAGACCTATCCTGTCCATATTTACTCGGAAGCAAAACCCCACTCCCTCGATTCAAAGAACCTGACTTCCGAAGTCCGCGCGTACAAGGCTGGGACCTTTGGTGCGCCTTCCCGTCCGCAGCAACACCCCACTGCCGGGAATCAGGCCCTCGGGCCCGTTTCCACTCCCTCCCCCCACCCCCGCCTTCCCTGTGCTGCAAGCCCACCAGTCCCAGCGTGATGACATGGGGCACGTCCAGCTCCGAGGGCCACACGCCGGCGGCGATGCAACCGAACACGCCGCATTCCTCCCCGATGCCCAGCTCCTCCAGCTCCATGCCGCCCGCGCGAAGCACGTGTTGTTGCTACTGTTGCCGCTGCCTGTGTGTCTGCGGGGCAGGAAAGGAGGCGGAGGCCTGGAGCAGCAGCAGCAGCGGCGCGAGCTCCTCTACGCCCACTCTCCCCCC
>NW_015175988.1:653346-664065 GCF_001447785.1 Gekko japonicus | reverse complement strand
GCCTCATTTACATGCACGGGGTGGGAGGGGGGGAGCGACTTGCCAAACTTGCTGCGCGGTCCGTGCAGGGCGCGAGAAAGAGCGAGGGAGGAGACTCGCGCTGCCTTTGGCGGGCACACTTTGTATCCCGCGCCGAATGACACTAAGTTAGTTCTGCAGCGGCAACTCGTCTCCCTCTCTTTCCCCCGCCTCCCGGGTCGATGTTTGGTACGTTCCACTTTCCCCAGACTAGTTGGGTCGTCTTAAGTGAGTTCGAGAGGGAGGCGAGGTGGGCGGCGAGAGAGCCGCCCCAAGTAGCCATAGGTGGGGAAGTTAGGTTGCCTGGGAAGCGTTTGCAAGGAGCCTTGTGTGACCGAAACTGAGTTTGGGGTGCCAGGAGAAGAAGGGGCTGGAGCTGGAGCGAGGAAGGGAAACTTTCGTAGGAAGGAGGGCAGCCGAGCAAAGTTCTGCTGCAATTGCTCCAAAGGCGGGGTGGGGAGGGAGTGAAAATGGGCGTCGGTGGAAGCCGAGCGCAGATTGGAGCAAAGATGGGATTTGTTTCACGCGCACCGAAGAAAAACAGCAAAGAGGGAAAACATCTGCGGGGTGGGGGGGCGGCGGAGGGAGTGCTTAGGAGGCGCAACCCTCGAGCGAGCCGTCGCCATTGGCGGCCTGGCGGCGCCTCTCCACCCTCCCCTCGCCGCCCCCTTCCGCCACGCGCCCTTCTTACGCAGCCCCGTCGCGGCTTCGAGGGCACCAGTTGCGCGCGCCCCGCGTCTCCTCCCTCCCTCCCAGTCTTGCGCGGCCAGTGCTCCGCCAGCTGCTGCCCTCGTGCTTAACTTTTCTCTTCGTGCTTTCCAGGTGCCTCGGGTCGCTCTCCCCGCCGCCGCCGCCGCGATGCCGCCCATCCCTTCAGGTGAGTGGGGCGGGAGCCGAGGTGGCGCATCTGCCCCCGAGGCTGGGACGAGGCAGGATCTGCACGGCTGGTAGGCCGATGTGGTCGAGTCCTGCGAGAGTCCCAGACGACTTGAATAATGAGAGGGGAAACAGGCCCCGGGAAAGTCACTCTTTAGTGATCTAGCAGGTAGAAGGCCAGCCAAGCCCTGTGTCTAATGCCCCCTTTTTATGCTCCTATAAAAGTGTTTGGAAATAATCCCCTTTTTCCCAGGGCGCTCCGAGGCCTGATTTAAATTGGGGAGAGAGAGAGGGAATCTCTGTGTGCTTTTTTATGAGTTGAGACTTGCTTAAACTGTGCTGCGGGCAGCCTGCTCAAAGAGAATCCCTGTGCATAGTTTTTGTGCTAGAGATTGTAGGGGGGGGAGATTATACCGCTGTGCCGTCCAAGGCCCCCCCCCCCCCCCTACTTTGCACAGGTTGCTCAGGCTTCGTTTCTACTCTGGCAGGGGATTGAGATGGTAGAAGGTTGAGGTGGGCCGCAGGGGGGGGAGGTTCCTTGCAAGAAGTGGGAGCTTTCCAAAATGGAATGCTCCACTTTTAAGGCAGGGCAGGCTATTCTGCTGCCTCATTCTCATGCATGGGTAAAGGGGGTCCTAACTAATGTTCCCTCTAAGCCGTGGAGTCTTGTGAGCAAAAATTCTCCTTTGTGAGCGACTGATGTTAAAGTTGTGAGCGAGCGATTTGGCTGCTGCATAAAATTAGTATGCTCTGGAGCCCTCCTTCCTGAGCAGAGGCAAAAATGTGTGAGCCGGAGGTTAAAAAACTGTGAGCTAGCTCACACTAACTCAGCTTAGAGGGAACACTGGTCCTAACTGAGATGGCTGAGGCCTTCCAAGGTCACGTAGCATCTTTGCCTCGCTGGCATGTTATTTGAACTGGACCTGAAGAGCACCCTGATTCCTTAGGCCTGTGCCACTTCATTCTGACTACATGGTGTGTCGCTGGCATTCATGGGAGACAGGGGAAGTTTTCTGGGAAGCAGGCTTTCCCCGTTGCCTACAATGATTTCTGGTCAGATTTCAGTTTTCCTATTTTTTTAAATGTGAGCTCCATTGGTAACAAGGGGCATGTGATCCTATGCAAGAGGCGTGTCAAGTACAATGCAACGTATCTTCATCCCTGCCAATTTCAGTGTGATTATGATGGTGTTTGGAAATTCTGTGTAAAAACTTTCTGTAAAGAAAACAGCCTATGCGGATGAGGAAAGGCTGAAGGACTTGGGGATGTTTAGTCTGGAAAAGAGGAGGTTGAGGGGGGACATGATTGCTCTCTTGAAGTATCTGAAAGGCTGTTACTTGGAGGAGGGTCAGGGTGCTGTTCCTGTTGGCAGCAGAGGATAGGACTCGCAATAATGGGTTTATATTAAGGGCGGGAAGGTACCGGGTGGATCTTAGGAAAAACGTTTTTACAGTAAGAGTTGTGCAACAGTGGAATCAGCTGCCTAGGGAGCTGGTGAGCTCCCCCTCACTGGCAGTCTTTAAGTGGCGACTGGAGAAACATTTGTCAGGGAGGCTCTGTAACATGTAAAGCCAGTGGGAATCCTAGCAGAGTTCATGAACCCCAGAGTTCCATGAGGTAAGAACCTAAAGTCCTTCAAATGCCACAAAGGGGGGGGGGGAGAGATGCGGCTTGCTTACAACATACAGAGCAAGGTCCTGTGCAAAGGTTGTTCTGAAGCTCTACACAGTTTCAAATATTTGCTCATTTTTATTGCTACCGTAATGAAAAATTCTGACACAAGTTATCCTTACAGTTAATGTGCACATTAATTATGTAAGTTATTTATTAAGCATTACCCCAGGTGTGCTTAAAATGGTGTATAATGTAGATCAAACAAAAGCAATTTCTGTGCAATTCACCAGAAATCTAAGAACAGCAAAGCCAGCAGAGGAATAAACAGTATACCACAAATAAATGGTGTCAGTTAACAGGCGCTGTCATTCATCACTACAAATCAAAGTTATTTTCTGAAAATAAAAGTTTTTAACTCCGTCTGGAAGACCTGTAGGGACAATACCAAACTCACTTTCAGGGCGAGGGAGTTTTCCACGTCTGGGACTGGTAGCTTCCAATGGAATTGGGCTCTGTGATATCTCATTGACATCTTGGAATAAAATGTATTTGGAGACAATGAAGAGATTGCTTCCCAACCCCCCTCCCATTTTAATGCTTCATTCTGGTTATCTCAGTGTTTATTCTCCTAAACATTCCTGATATCTCAAAACAGATTTCAGAGCTTAATAACTTAAACTAACTTTTGTTCTGCCTTAGAGCTAAAACTTGGCAAAAAAATAAATGAGGGCAAGACGAAAGAGGTTTATGAATTGCCAAGTCTCCCAGGATGTGTTCTGATGCAATCAAAAGACCAAATCACAGCCGGGAATGCAGCTAGAAAAGATCTCATGGAAGGGAAGGCTGCTATCTCGAATGCAACAACAAGCTGTGTGTTTCAGTTGCTTCAGGAATCTGGTAAGTGGTGAAAGCTGTGGAGTTGGACTAGAAAGCATAACTGTTTGTTGGAAAGCTATTTACAGCTGTAAAGATACAATTAGAATTTTCTAGCTGGGAAGATGTACGCAAACCATGTTGGCAATAGGAAAGGAAGCAAGAGGTTATTTTATCCTTCAGTTTTGGAAACGTTGCTCATCTGCACTTCATATTACCAGACATAGAAGAAGAAGAAGAGATGGGATTTATACCCCGCCCTTCACTTGGAGTCTCAGAGCGGCTTACAAACTCCTTTCCCTTCCCTTCCCCACAACAGACACCCTGTGAGGTGGGTGGGGCTGAGAGAGCTCTAACAGAAACTGCTCTTTTTCAAGACAGCTCTTGTCAGGACTACGGCTTGCCCAAGGTCACATCAGCAGGTGCAAGTGGAGGAGTGAGGAATCAAACCCGATTCTCCCAGATTAGAGTCCACGCACTTAACCACTACACCAAACTGGCTGATATAATCAGTAATTTTCTATTTACCATTGAAGGGCATTCTCAAGATCACTACAGTTTCAGAAAGAAGACCGAAAGATGATGTAATATTTTTTTAAATGGTGATTCCTCAAAAACATATCATATTTTAGTAGTTATTATGGTCTCTAGTACCACTCCTCTGTCCGCACCTCTGGCCAAATGACTTACAAAGAATGTTTAAAATGTTGGTTGTAGCTTGTGTGGTCTTCCCCTTGCCCTCCTATTTTCATATCCCACCTCTATCTATATATCACTTCAGATCTGTAATCCTTTTCCCTCTTAGGAGTTGTCAGATCTCAAACATGAGGTGCAGTCTGTTTTCCCGCTTCCCTCGATACCAAAAAACTGCACTGACACCAGAATCACTCTGGATCCTGGCAATTTAAAACCCTCTCTTTTTTTGGTACTAAAGATCAATGAGCATGAGTGTTATCCCTGAAACCTGTAATCTAAGATGAAGTAGTGTTGAGCACTGAGTATTTATAAAATAACATGAATAAAAAATAAATCTTATGTTAAGAATCATATAGAGTTCAGAATATTCGAAAATCACTTCTCTTAACCGCCAGTGGATCAGGCTAATGGCCCATCCAGTACAACATTGTCACACAGTGGCCAAAAATACCAGGTGCCATCAGGAGGTCCACCAGTGGGGAAGGGCATGTCTTTTTTTCTTATCAGTTGCCCAAACTTCCTCATTTTATCAAAATCAGCTACATACTGGTGTCCCATGAAGAAATCTTGGTTTTGAGTATGCTCTGTGGCTAAAAATTAATGTTTTGGAGCCTTTTCTCCTGTCCTAAAATATGTCCCATGCATAGTTCTAACCAATGTTCCCTCTAAGCTGTGGAGTCCTGTGAGCAAAAATTCTACTTTGTGAGCTACCGGCATTAAAGTTGTGAGCAGGTGAATTGGCTACTGAATAACTTAGTTTGCTCTGGAGCCATCCTTCCTGAGCAAAGACAAAAATGTGTGAGCCGGAGGCTAAAAAACTGTGAGCTAGCTCACACTAACTCAGCTCAGAGGGAACACTGGTTCTAACTACTGGGAAACATTTTCCACCATGGCAAAAATCCACCAAAGTTTTCATCCCATTCCCCTTGTGTATGTTCTCGTTTTGCCTGGTTTTTAAGTAAATTATTAAAAAATCCGTCTGTTGTAACAAGTGCCCCTCAAAATCACAATAGCATAAGTTCAGCAATAACTTGAATAACAAAAGAATGCAAGTAGAAATATTAAATATGGGAAGGAAAGGGAAATGGAAAAACAGAATTAGGCTTATATGAAACTTGAGTTTAAATAACTTCATATGTCACCCAGGGATGAAGGAGGCAGGGTGCGTATGTCACCCTCTAGATATCTTAATGGTAGTCTTCATTGAAGAATAATTAAACCTCCGTTCTGGGCGTCAAATAATTATTTCTCATATTAGTGCTGTAAGGCCCCCAAGGTGAACATTTTTGGGGAATGCCAAGACAAACTTTGGAAAGAAGCTGCTGAGTGCAGAAGCCTTGTTCTAAAAGGTGCCTGCTCCTTGTCAGAGATACGGGATATTTGAATATTTTTTCAGTTCTCTGGGGCTTCAACTTGGAATCAATACATTTGGATCCGAACAGGTTTAGTGGACATCAAGTACTTGTATCAACTTGCATGGAAGGCTAAAGTCCTCTTAGTCGTGAGCCTAAGTGGTGAATGATAAAATGCTGCATAGTGAAGAGAAAGACGAAGCTCTAAATGTTTATTTAGATAGTTATGCCCCACTTTGGGCCCAGAAGCCACTCAGAACACCGTTCTTCTTTGCTCCATTTTATCCCCACAAGATTGTTGTGAGGCAGATTAGGCTGCAAGGAGTGTAACTGGCCCAGAGTCACCCAGCGAGCTTCTGTGTCAGAGTGGGGACTCAAGCCTGATCCTAGTCTACTGTGGCCAGTGACTGGGTTTTGAGGTTTTCCCCTTGTTCTTTTCCCCCCCTTTTTATAAGTTCCATTTCCTTTCTATTCATGTGAAAGTCAGGTTCTCAAATCTTAGTTTACAAATCCTTATCTGGTTGTTTCTGCACTTGCCGTGCAGTGTTGCTCTTGTCTTGTGAATATTTATAACCCTGGGATGAAAGGATATTTTGGTGTGTAGACATTTCCCGCGGTGGATGTTCTCTTTCAAGATCGCTGTAGTGTGGCACTCCCATCCCTCAGGTACATTGGCTAGATTGGCCACTCCTTCTTATAGTTGATTGGAGTCTGCTTTGGGATGTGACCATAAAGATTATATAAAGTTAATGCGCTCGCACTGGTTCTTATCTCTGTACCCCTGCTGCTTTTCAGTTTGTGCATCAAATAAAACCAAAGAGCAGCACAGAGGAAGTATGTTAAAAATAATAATAAACTGTGCTCAACATAAAATAGTACAAATTCTAAACAGTCGTATCAAAATATAATATAGAGGACTCAGTCCAATGCAATTCAAATGCTGTGATGAGATTGAAAGTCGTATATCCAAAAGACACTTATTTTAAGAAATCCAGGACCATTTAAATTCTGAAGACTGCATTCTGTTATTGGAGTTCTGGTGTATGAGTTGGTAAGAGATTAGACGTGGTCCTGGATTTCTTAAAATAAGTGTCTTTTGGACGTACAACATGACTTTCTAAATATCACAGCATTTGAATTGTATTGGACTGCGTCTTCTATATTCTATTTCAGTTTGTGCTGGTACAAATAACTGTGTCAGGCTTTTGAAACTGTTTTTCTACATTGGAAGTATAAGTGATCTTTTGTTCACACTTAAGCAACTGAATTATAACAAATCATGTTACTTTCCAGGGATCAAAACCGCTTTTGTGAGAAAGCACAGCAATACAGCATTCATAGCTGCTCACTGCGAAATGATTCCAATTGAATGGGTTTGTAGAAGAATTGCAACAGGTTCTTTCCTGAAGAGAAATCCTGGTGTCAAGGAAGGCTACCGATTTTATCCACCTAAAATTGAGATGTTTTATAAGGTAGGTAAAGTAGATGAGACGGTGACCATGTGACAATATTGAGCAAGACAGCCTGTTTAACACAGTGGAGATGCCAAAGGTTAATTCCTGCACACTAGAAATATGGTAACGCTAAATTCCCAAACAAACCTCTCAAAGGAACAGTGTATTTAACAAGAAGCTTCTGTTTGGCTGAAGAAAAAAGGAGCAGGTTGGTGTTCTGTAAGTGTCTGCTTGTATTGATGTCAAAATCAGAACTCAGAAAACTTAATCTGACACTGGCTTTTATAGTTGGCTAGGCAATACAGCCTTTTGATAAAAAGTTAGGATTTGGTTTAAGTAAACTTGCTGACAGGACAGGTATTCAGGAGAAAATTAAATTTTGTAGTCGGGATTCTTAATAGCTTGACCAACCATGAAAGCATTTTGGATTTTTTTCCTAAGTCACTGGAAATAAAAATGAAGTAGAATCCCAAATGTTAGGTCAGGCAGGCTATAGTGGAAAAAAGATTTGCTTTGGAGTGACAATGCAAATTGCTGCACCCACTTGTTATTCTGTACTGCTGAGCATGTTTCTTCCTAGCCAGTTACATGGATCTCTTCCGTTCAGCTATGGCATCTCGATGTTACATTTTTGAGGCACTTCATGTACTGTCAAAATGTGAACTAATGCTTATACAGAATATTTCATTTAAACATGTATATCCCTTCAGACTTTCTGTAAAGATGACTAAAAAATGCCAGCAGGCCAGAAATACACTAAAACTTTACCAGGCAAAGAATTAGCCTGACTTGATGAACGATGCAGCCTTACTGATGTCAGCATAACATTAAAAAAATACCCAGTTCAGCTGTAAGCCCTCTAAAAAATATTGCCTTTACATGCCTTTCTGTTCCAGAAAATTGGTCCAGTGACCCAAAAAGCCCTAGATGAAGCAGAAGAGGGAGTGTGACCCTCTTTGAAGGTGCAGTGAGCACTCATAGACCAGAAGAGTACAGCTACTAATAATAATAATATGGCATTGTGTGTAGTATGGCCAGGAGATCCTAAGACTGAAGTTCTAGCTCTTTCAGTGTTATGCACCACTAGGTGGCGAGCTAGATTTATTTTTTGGGCTGAGAGAGCTCTGAAAGAGCTGCAACTGACCCAAGGTCACCTGGTTCTCCAAATTAGAGTCCGTTGCTCTTAACCACTACACCACGCTGGCTCTCGGAGTGCAGCTAGCCCACAGCTATGCAACTAGCATACAAGACAATGCAGTCGTACAGGTAGCCAAAGTTGTGAAAGACTTCAGATAAGAACCAGCACATCAAATTGAGCCTGGATGGGAAGAGGCAGCCCACTGAGATGTTTCAGAACAAGTGTTGTGTGTTCAGTGCTGCTTGCCCAACTGATGCTTCATCTTGAGAAACTAAATTGCATGTTCTGTTTCAGATATTTGAACAGATCTTGGTTCCAATGCAACTAAAAATAGCTAACTGGAAAATGCATGGATTTTTTTACCATCAGTCTTGGACTTTTATGTTCACATTTTAAAAAAACATTATTGGGTTTTAAGCCCACAGTTTGTAATAAGAGTAAATAATACCATGTTAACTGGGGGATATTTTCTGCAAATACTGGGTTGGATCCAGACAAGTTTTTCATTCAATCTCACCTGATTCTCCTCTTTACTACAGCGCATGTCTCATACGGCTATTGGTCCATGCTGGTCTCATGATCCCCTGTATAGCTTTAGGGGTGAAAAGGGGCCCTTTTCCCTCTTTTGAGCAAAGAAAATGTTGGCTGGATCCAACATATTCCTTCAGAAGCTTCCACTCTTCTGATTTGATGGAGCCATCTGGCAGCTGTATGTTGTGTTTTTTTCCAGCTATATCCTCTTGGGCACCTTTTGCTTGTACATTTATTCTAATTGAATTCTTGTTGCCTGTTTACTAGGATGATGCAGCAAACGACCCACAATGGTCTGAGGAACAACTCATTGAAGCTAAGTTCCGGTTTGCTGGCCTTGAGATTGGAAAAACCGAAGTCGATATTATGGCCCACTCAACTCAAGCTATTTTTGAAATACTAGAAAAGGCATGGCAGCCCCAGAATTGTACTCTGGTGGACCTAAAGGTATTGGGGAAAGATCTTTCTAAACCGGGGCATACTTTTAAAACCAGCGATAAAATTGCTTTGGCTAATGTCTCATTATTTGTGCCTTTTTAAAGGTTGAGTTTGGCGTTGATATAACGACAAAAGAAATTGTCCTTGCTGATGTCATTGATAACGATTCTTGGAGGTTGTGGCCCTCTGGAGACAGAAAGCAGCAGAAAGACAAGCAAGTATGTCTGTACAATCCGCCGGGCTTTTCTAATGCTAAACTTAAATCAGTATTGCAAATGACTTCTCAGAACGTTCGTTGCCTACACTTAGAACTCCACTCTGGTGGGCTGCTGCATTAGATAGTAAAAATTTTTCTCCTTATCCTATTCAGTTTAACTTTATGATGTAACAAAAGTCCTTGGAACAAAGTTTGAGTCCAGTGGCACCTTTAAGACCAACAAAGTTTAACTCTGGGTATAAGCTTTGCCTGTCCCACATTTCTTGGGAACTATAAGGTTATTGATACCCTAGAAGGCAAGGAGAACAAATGGAGATGTTATGTTCTCCCAACTGCCAACGGTTTATCTACGCTCTGTACATGGCTTTGAATCTTGTATCTGAATGCCGATGACAAACTACAACTTAGACCCGTGAACAAACTCTGTTGCTGTGCTTGAGTGACTGACACTCATTGGTTGGTACAGATCCGATGGGGGGAAAAATAATTTTAAAATTTATTTAATATATACCCCACCCTCCCCACCAGAGCAGGCTCAGGGCAGCTTACATAAAAATTATTAAACCAATAAAAACAAATACAAATGTAAAATACATCATAAAGTGTTAGTAAACAGTTTGTATGGCAGTGGCGAGACGTTGGTAGCATCAAACGTAATGAAGTTACAGTCAGTGATTGGTTTTAGGACTGATATCTCAGTCTGGATCATACTAGCAAAGCTCAGGCTGTCGGTGATGGCATTGGGCACAGGGTCTTAGTTTTTTGGGTGCGGCTCCTTAGTTGAAGGCCTGGTGGAAGAGCTCCATCTTGCAGGCCCTGCAGAACTGTAAAAGGTCCCACAGGGCTCTAGTATCTTTCGGGAGCTCGTTCCAACAGCACAGAGCTGCCACTGAGAAGGCCCTGGCCCTAGTCAAAGCCAGCCTGGCATCTTTGGGACCTGGGAGGGCCAGACAGTTTTGGGACCCCAACCGTAGTGATCTCTGGGGAACATGTGGGGAAAGGCGGTCCCTTAGGTATGTAGGCCCCTGACCATAAAGGGCTTTAAAGGTAAGAACCAGCACCTTGAAGCGAATTTGGTATGCTATAGACAGCCAGTGCAGTGCTTTTCGCACAGGCTGAATGTGCTCACGCATTGGAGCTTTTCAGTAAAAAATGATGCTTGCTGCTTGAAATAAGGGACTCTTGCATACCATTTTTTGCAGTATTTGGTTTTGTGTGTCCCTTTCAGTCTTACCGTGATCTCAAAGAAGTGACTCCTGAAGCATTGCTGATGGTGAAGAGAAACTTTGAATGGGTGGCAGAAAGAGTTGAGGTACTGGTAACATTCTTCATAAAACAGAGAAATTTCTTCGCTCTATTTCAAGTACTTCTAAATTGCCCTCTGACTTTCCCTTTCTGTTAGCTGTTGCTGAAGCCACAGACCCAAGGCAGAGTGGTTGTGCTCATGGGGTCACCGTCTGATGTTGATCACTGTGAAAAAATTAAAAAGGCATGTGGAAACTACGGCATTCC
>NW_015175988.1:637693-653335 GCF_001447785.1 Gekko japonicus | reverse complement strand
GCATTCCTTGTGAATGCAGAGTGACTTCTGCCCATAAAGGGCCAGATGAGACACTGAGAATCAAAGCTGAATATGAAGGTAAATAACCGGAAGGTATTGTCTAAAATCTAGTCCTGCAATGTATAAAGCCATCGGTTAAAGAAATGCAGAATATCCTCCTACATACTTTAAAGCCACTCTTTCAAAGTATTGAATGGGGGAAAAGAATCCATATATAATTTTTTGAGTTTTCTTCATCAGCATAATACGACATGGAAACTAGTGTGTGTTTATTATTAGGTGACGGTGTTCCTACAGTATTTGTAGCAGTGGCTGGTAGAAGCAATGGATTGGGGCCTGTGATGTCTGGCAACACTGCATATCCAGTTGTCAACTGTCCCCCACTCTCAGCAGAGTGGGGTGCTCAGGATGTGTGGTCATCTCTAAGGCTCCCCAGTGGTAAGTCGGCTTTTTTTTCTTTTTGAACACCATAGAGCAAATTATTGCCTCAAATCAAAGTCACATAGCCACAAACCTCCATTTTAAGGAGCAGTTAACTCTCTGGCTGTGGTGGCAATACAGTCCATTCAAAACTGGGGGACTTGTGAGAGAGCAAAGACATTTGGGATAGAACTTGGCATCTAAATGCCAGTGGGGGGCTTTAAAACGGGAACATGTCCTAAGAGGCTGAACATTCAGGAGTGACTGTTTTTATCTTCCTCTCCTGCAAACTCAGGATAAGTCTGGGTATTCTAAAATGTGATATTTTAAAAAGGGGAGAGTAAAAAACAGCTATACCAGTTGCAGAGAGACTGTAAGAGTTCTGGCTACCTGAACGGTTACCTGATGCTGCCAAAAACTGTAAGATATCTGCTGCTGCAGGTACGAAGCATCCTGGAATACAAAAACTGAGCTTTTCAGGACCTCTGATCTTCATCGGCTTCTGTCAGGTGCTGCATGCACCTGCCCTCAATTTAAACTAAAACAATGTATTTAACTTTATATTAGACTGAGTGATCCTGCACTGATCTCTAGTGGCTGGAAATTTTCTCAACCCAATTTTAAACCTTTGGCATGATTCTTTAACCTTCATTCCCAGTTGTACTCCGGGGTCCCCCCCCCTTTATAGAAATATTTATACCCTACTTTCCCCTCATGGTGGCTTGACATTCCAGGATTAAACATATAAAGCCTCATGTGGCCTGGGACCAACGTATGTAAGGGTCTGCCTCTCCCCATATGTGCCCCGGAGAGCATTGCGCTCTGTGGTTAGCCATCTATTGGTTGCCCTGGGCTGGAAAGATGCTCGTCTAGCCTCAACCAGGACCAGGGCTTTCTCGGCCCTGGCCCCGGACTGGTGGAACGTGCTCTCGACCGAGATCGGCCTTGCGGGACCTGTTACAGTTTCATAGGGCCTGCAAAACGGAGCTGTTCCCCCAGGTCTTTGGTTGAGGCAGCGGGCATCTACCAGCTGGCCTCCCTGTTGCTGTATGCTGCGATTAATGAAGCCTTTATGGCTCGGCTCCAGCCCACTCATTCCCGGCTGCAGGAACTGAAAATTGAAATCCGCTACACTGCCCCCTTTTAACTGGTTTTACTGTATTAATTTAATGTTTGATATCTATTTAATTTTAAGATTTATTGGAATTTATTGTTGTGACCTGCCCTGAGCACACTTGCAAAAAGCGATATAGTTTGAAATAATAAATACAAATATGCTAAAGTCCCATTTTATTCCCCTTTCCAAGAAAGCACCTGCACCTTAAAGCCCTCTCAAATAAAATAGCCTTACAATACCTCCCAAAGTTTTCCCGAAAATAAGACCTACCCCAAAAATAAGCCCTAGCAGAATTTCTATGCATTTGTGGTATAAGCCGTAGTGTGTCTTCTTGAGGAAAAAAAAAAAACAAAGACAGTGTCTTATTTTCGGGGAAACACGGTACACGCCAGGTAGGAGCCACTATAGGAATGGAACGGAGTCTGCATAAATGGCAAGTGAAGCAGGGGGACAAGAATATGGCGTGGGGGGGGCAGTGGGCCAACACAAGTGTTGTGTGTGTGATCAAAGCTGTTAAGAAATAGAAAGAAAATGGCTAGGGGACCAGGGTTAAGAGGCTGAGGTAAAATAATGTGGGGGAACAGCAGTGCAAGCATGTCTTTTTTTCCCCTTCCTGCCTCTACCCACAGTTCAGCGAGGGTTGGCGAAGCCACTACACGGGGCAGGGGGTGAGCTGAGCAGCCGGCGCTACCACCACACCAAAAGGCTTTGTGTTTTTTCAAATGGTGACTGTGAAGAGGGCCCGTGGATTGGCATTACGTTTTATGCCACTTACAGCCCAGCCCAGCGACATCAGTGCTCCCTGTAAGCTGAGCTAGTGTAAGCTAGCTCAGTTTTTTAGACTCTGGCTCACACATTTTTGTCTTAGCTCAGGAAAGATGGCTCCAGAGCAAACTAATTTATGCAGTAGCCAAATTGCTCACTCACGACTTTAAAGCCAGTAGCTCACAAAGTAGCATTTTTGCTCATAAGACTCCACAGCTTAGAGGGAGCATTAGTCAGATCTGGCCTTCATAACAAATGAGTCTGACATCTCTGAACTAGAAGCAACCTTTGTCTTTCTCCCTCCTTGCTATGGTTTTATGCACTGTATTCCAGATAGTCGTTGCCTTTAGAAAATTCACCAGGTTCACCAATGGTGCTGCTGCTAAAGTCACAGAAAGGGCTTAACTCTCTCTGTCTCTAAACAGGTCTTGGCTGTTCTACAGTTCTTTCACCTGAAGGTGCCGGACAGTTTGCTGCACAGATTTTGGGGCTGAATAACCACTTTGTCTGGGCCAAGCTTCGAGCAAGCATGTTGAATGTGTGGATCTCCCTAAAGCAGGCTGACAAGAAGATGAGAGAATGTACCTCCTAAATAGCTTTTTATTTTCATACAATCTCTGTACTGGCCACCTGATGCTTTTATGCCATTGTATTCAAACAATTCACTTAAGTTCTTCCTATACTCATCAGAACAGTCTGCAGATTCCACCTTTGCTGTAACAAAAGATGACCAATTTTTGGCTTTCTATAAACTATAGTGAAACTTACCACTTTTTGTTATCCATTTAGAAGAATTCTTACTGATCAGTGTTGGTCAGGCATACTATGTAGAACAAGTTATTTGTATCAACTATTCTAGTTTACTGTTAATTCTAAGGCTTTTATATAAAGGCTAGCAATACAACAAAGCAATAGATAGGCAACTAAGAGTTTGTTCTAAAATACAGCCTGGTGTGATAAAATCTTAACAGTATTCATAAACAGCAGCCCTATGCCGATTTAGATGCTGACAAGAATGTTTGTCTGTGGGTCTTGTAACAGCCAACGATTTGAAGCAGTATCTTAAAGGTTATTAGACTGGTTTCAAGAACTGGAATCATTATAGCTACTGGGAATGGGGACAAGACAACTTTAAACTGTTCCAATAAAAGACCTTTCATTACTGATTTTTTATCTTTAGTGATATAAATGATGCAAGAAACCCCCATCATCACATCTACTTGTAATTCTGCTTCCTGTTACTTGCAGAAATTTGGACTTAACATAATAACATAAGAGATGCCAATGTTGGATCAGGCCAAAGGCCCATCCAGTCCAACACTCTGTATCACACAGTGGCCAGAAATACCAGTGCCATCAGCGGGGCCAGGACATTAGAAGCCCTCCCACTGTTGACCCCCCCCAAGCACCAAGAAGACAGAGCTTCACTTGCCCCAGAGTCCCTATCTATACCTTGTGGCTAATAGCCACTGATGGACCTCTGCTCCATATGCTTATCTAATTCCCTTTTGAAGCCGTCCATGCTTGTAGCCGCCACCACTTCCTGTGGCAGAGAATTCCATGTGTTAATCACTCTGGGTGACGAAGTACTTCATTTTATCCGTTCTAACCCGACCGCTCAGCAATTTCATGGAGTGCCCACGAGTTCTTGTATTGTGAGAAAGGGAGAAAAGTACCTCTTTCTCAGCCTGCTCTTTCCCATGTATAATCTTGTAAACCTCAATCATGTCACCCCTCAGTTGTCGTTTCTCCAAGCTAAAGAGCCGTAAGCGCTTCAATGTTTCCTCGTTGCCCTTTTCTGCACTTTTTCCAAAGCTATAATATCCTTTTTAAGGTGAGGTGACCAGAACTGCACACAGTATTCCAAATGAGGTCACACCATTGATTTATATAGGGGTACTATGATACTGGCTGATGTGCTGTCAATACCCTTCCTAATAATCCCCATCATAGCATTGGCCTTCTTTATTGCAGTCACACACTGTCTCGACACTTTCAGTGAGTTATCTACTACAACTCCAAGATCCCTCTCTTGATCAGTCTCTGCCAGTTCAGACCCCATCAACGTGTATATTTAGGATTTTTGGCTCCAATGTGCATCACCTTGCACTTGGCCACATTGAACCCCATTTGCCATGTTGACACCTACTCGCCCATCCTTGAGATCCCTTTGGAGTGCCTCATAATCCTCACTGGTTTTCACCACCCTGAACAACTTCGTATCATCCGCAAATTTAGCCACTTCACTGCTTACTCCCAACTCCAAATCATTAATGAACAAGTTAAAAAGCAGTGGACCAAGTACTGATCCCTGCGGTCCCCCACTGCTTACCACCCTCCACTTGTTTCAGATGCACAACAGCTAGCTCTCACACTTGTTAAGGGGCCAGTGGTGTTAGGACCATTTCACAAGAAAAATGGAGACAGCATGTTTTCATGTGGTCACTTCCAAAAAGTAATTCCATTCATGACTGTGCCTACAGAAGTATTCCCATAGTGAAAGGGTAAATAATGTGGTCTGAAAATTTCAATGCTGTTGTTTGTTCTGGACTACTAAATCAATGTTCCCAGCTTTCATGGGAAGTTGTAATTACACCACAAAAATAGAAAACGTTCTTCTGTTCCATTGGTTTCTTACCAACCTTTCCATTTTACTTCACACAGAATTCAGAAACATGGGCCTCCTATGGCAATTCATATGTATGACTATACTCTGGTTTAGGGGTCCCAGAAGTAGCTTGTACATCAGTTAGAGAACCCAGGGAAAGACCTCATAACCCAACTTTCCCATGAGGACCCAAAAACCACTTACATTGTTTTCAGAACCCCTTGAGGTTGAGGTAGAGAGTATGACTAAATCAAGATCACAAAGAAAGCTCAGAATGGGGATTTGAACCTGGGTATCCCAGATTATAACCACACTGGCTCATACTTATTCCTATTGCTTTAGACTTTTTAAAAGCTTTTTACTGTGCTTCTTAACTGGTGGCTGGGAACACCTACTTTAGGTAACAAGAATTATTAACATGTTAAAAAAATATGGTTTAAGTTTATTGAAAATTAAATATTAGCAAAAGCAAGATTTTAAGGAAATATTTCACGAAATGATTCACATACAAGACACTCACACATTGAAAATTCAAGAAGTACCTATTGGCAAGCAGAATGCCAACATTTTACACTGTAGTATGATAACATTGCTTTTATTCTACTGCTCCACTCAGCCTTCTTTCAACTTAAGCTTGAGGAAGGCTTTTAAACTTTACTGAGCCGAGTGGTAGGATACAGGCCAGTGATATGAATAAGGCATGGAAGATAGTCTTACTAGAAACCCTCAATACTGGCAAAAACCTGGAAATCTTCAGTAGTTTCTAATAAACATTCACATCAATTGTCTGTAAGAGTATGGTGAGTGAGAGCTGATCGTGGTACTATCTAGAAGAAAGAGACTATTTGCAAGTCTGATAACTTGTGTCTAGGCAGTGTACACAAAACTAGAGTTAGGAATCGTTAATACAGTTCCTAGTACACTAAGCTATAGCTGTTATGCACTTGTGTTCAAAAGGTCAGCCACCTGGAGAAAAAGAAAACATCCTGGTGCTACTTTGTGTCCAACCCCAGTCCTTCTCAGAATGCAAAATAATGTGTTCAGCGTTTCAAGATGCATCTTAAGTGAAGTGTTTCAGTTTTTATAATGGCTCCAAATTCCTACAATCTTTTAATATTGTGAAGTCTGCAATATTAATGTGTACCATTTATAGTTAAGACACTCAAAAATAAGTTTCCCATAGCAACATTCAAAACTACATTAAGTACTTGTGCAAATAGCAACAGCACGTTGCACCTGAGGCAAATTCCAAATTGCAAGTTTCTGAACATATCCCTAATGTTGTAAACTTGGACTAAGGTTGAAATCCAGCACTTTCCACCACTTGCAAGAAGTCAGCAGAAAAATTCAAATCAAAGATACATTCTCACTTGTATATAGTGCAAATACAGTAGAACTTATCCACATCTTTTGTTACTGGATTGATTTGGTGCGCAATTTTTGTGGTATCCTTTGAGCTGACTGGATCCATGTGAAGAACTAATTGTTTCAGGAAAATAAGCAATTGTGATAGTTCTCAACCCAGCATTAAATGTGCAAATGCTGCAAACACTCCAGCTGCAAGAACAGGGAGCATTTCCAGAAGATCAAGAATTCATTTGGACTGGTCTCTAGAGAAATATGTCAATATATCTTGAATTTTTATCAGTCGTTCTTCCAAAGATGTCATAGAGAACACCGAGAGCTGATATCTACGGTCCACAGGGAGGACAGCTAGAAGCCACCAACACCAAGCAGGTCCATTAGCCGTTTCCTAGGAATAAGGAACCGCATTATTACATTTGTAATGTAGCACAAAAGATTATAACAAGATATGTAAGTTAGTGGTGCTAAAAATGGGTCTTCCAAATCTATATACACTCTTTTCTTGTGTCCCTAACACTCATTTCTAGAACATCTAGATAAGAGTTTAAAATTTTTTCTTTGTAATGATGATTTGGTTTTATGGTTGCATGACCTGAGGCCTCAAGTGCAGAAATGCAGGCCATGGAATCCAGGGCTAGTTAAGCTACAGAGTAGCTGCTTCGCAGCAACTCCCCCCAATAGTGAGTTTACAGTATCTATTTTGGCCCTGACAGGGAAGGTTGCTTGATGCCCTGGCACAACATGCAAGTATCTGTTCTTACATATACTGTAGACACAAACCATATTTTCAGTATGTTTAAATATGTGTAATTTTGCCAACAGTTAAGATGCTATAATGCTTTTAATAATAAATTAAATGGCTCAGTGTTTAATCCTCTAAAATTTAACTTGGTATCCAAATATGCTGTTAGTAATATTACAACTGTATAAAACTTTCTGTCCAAATAATACACTCTTGTTTACTACAGCATTTGTTTCCTAAACTCAACTTTTATTTATTCCCCTTTAAGAGTCATGTGGTAAGGTAGCACCAGGTGCAGCAGAATGCAACTCTCAGGTAATGGGTGTACTCACAAATTTGCTTGTAGAAAATTAAGGCACATGCTGTTAAATTTCACAAATATGTAAGTAGCACAATGTATATGCAACTGACAAATGATTAAAATAAGTTTAGGTTTAATAGCATAAGGATTATATGTATTTCTATCTCCCCCCCGATTTCTGTCATACCGCCACCCCCATACCACACGATGTTCTAATTCTAAAATGCACTCCCTTAGTGTATGGCTGATGGCACTGCTCCTCAGCATATATCGCCACCAATCAGAAGGCAAAGCCCGGGTCCCGCCCACACCACAACTGCTGCGACAACCTGGTCTTTTGCATATGGAAGCTGATTGGACTTCACTCCATTCCACACCTCAAACTCCCCCCCCCCGCAAGGCAGTTGGAATGTCAGTTGCATATGGAATCTGCTGTATTCTGGTGGTGTGCAGGTCCCAGGTTCATGTTTTAAAAGCAGACTGACACTGTTTGCCCAAAGCCAGAGCACTCTCCCAGAGCCTCTTTCTAGATCCCGTTGTATTTATTTCCACAACGGGCCTTATTTCTAGTATACAGATAAATACTATCAACCAGAAGTGACAGTTGATGTGTATCATAGGATAGCCCAAAGAAAGTCATCTACAGCCTTGACCACAATGAGTAGAAAGGGAACATGACAGGGCATGAATTGGTGCTGGCAATTCCTGAGCTGTTTTCCAACTCCACCACCAAAAACGGAAAACAGAGAATTTCCAAAGGGTGCCAAGTAACATCATTCAAGTATTTAAAAAACCATCTTCTGCAAATGAGATCCTCATAGATTCCTGATTTCATTGCTCCAGAAGATGGCTTCTCTAAATGTGTTAATATTCCTGAAGTGCCAATAACCTATCTAACCCCAGATTGAGGTTTGCCCCTTTTTTTTGGCACTGCCTTTTTGCCTATTACCACTGTGACATCATCTGTTGTACTCTTTACAGATTAGCTTAACTAGTAAGGAAACAAATTAGTTTGATAGAAGCTGCTTGGTAGCTATATATATATTTGCTCAGTACCTGTATATTTGATTCCCTCTCTGGCATTGGACCAAAATGCTGAAGTATTTGGGTATGGAATTTGTTTCTTAAGCTTTGGAACCAGTTGCAAGCCTGGATGTATACAAAATCATGAAGCTCTCCAAGTTTCTTCATCTCACTTTCATCTTTAATCTAGGTATGAAGAAAATAAAGGGTAAACTGAAATGCACCAAGGTCTTTATGCAGGCTTATTTTATACAGAACAGTAGATCCAATATAAATTATCTAGAAAGAGAAGGAAAAATAAATGCAGCAACTATTCACCATCACAATACTACCATGAGCAAGGTGGTCTGTAAAGAAGTTACACACACCTACATTGCTTGTACATAGAATTGCACTTAAAGCAACGCTGTCAAGGAAGAAGCTCTTTCATGAGAAGCAGCTCAGTTGACTGAGTCAGAGCTCCTACCAAAGGTTGAATATTATACAAAATAAAGGTGTTTAACATATATTTTTTTAAAAAACCTTAAGAGCATTTGTGCCTGAAATGGTGGACACCCCCCTTTTATTCTCGTGTCTAGACTAGTAAACTGCCACTTTAATTCACTGTAGAAATATGCTAAGCATACGTAAACAGACAGCTGTGTGCTCTCTTCTGGCTTTATGACTGCAAAAGACAACTGGAGTTGCATGTTCAACCAACTGAGCTATATGTGCAACCTAGTTTCTCCACAGCTGGGGTGGGGCCACAAGAAGAGAAAACAAAACGCAGATCAACTGACCTGCTTGTGTCCCATCTACTCCCAATTAAGCAAATCAAAGCATTTGTTCTATCGATAAAATATGACCTATTGTCACCTACTGTAAAATTCCTTCCCACCTCCCAAACTTTCACTTAAAATTAACAGAAGAACCTTAAATCAAGAATCAGTGAAATCTGTATCTGCGGTTTCTATTTAGCATATTTACCTATTCCTATTGCTTGCCAAAGGCAAGGGCTGCAAAAGCCATGATGCCCTGTGTGAGATGAATGCTTATGACAAAAAAGAATGAGGTATAAATGAATACCTTTGTATCTTCCAAATACTCAATGTCTGCAGTGCAATACCCATCCTTCATCCCTCTTTGCAGAACTCTGAATCTCCTTAATCCAACTGTATCAACGATAGACCGTCCATCTGGCAGATAGTCAACATTTCTAATGTACAACATGCAACCATAATCTGCAAAACTAGAATAAGGGACAGAATCAGTACTCATGCTAGAAAGTTTTTTTCACAAAAGTTTAAGCATCTTTACACTGTGGAACATATACATACCCCTTTTGTGGGTCACTGATACACATCCCAAATTGTTTTGTCCCCGTTTCTATACTCCTTCGAATCATTAGTCTATATCTTGGCTCAAACACATGAAGAGGACAAGGCACAGTAGGGTAGGCCATAGTGCAAACAAAAATTGGAACATTACTGGTCAAACTGGAAACAAAAATACAACAGAATTTAAGTCTTGCAGTACTTTGATCTACTTTCTTCCAATACTTTTACTTTACAATAGTAGGCAAGGTTTCATATGTGCACTCCTTCATATTAATGTTTTACAATAATTCAAAGCATCTAGCCAACTATTTTTTTTAAAAAAAAATCACTGAAATTAGTAGCAGTCCTTCAAGTTCCTTAAGTGGAGACAAACATACATGCTTAATCCTGAGTTCCTTATAAACATACTGTCATGAGCAACAACCTCTCCTGGCAAGCAGATGATTAGCAGCATTTGAAGATAACAGCACTGATCACATGTTTGAGATGAAGAGAAAGGGGGCTAGTCATTTTCCAACTCAAGTGATGAGCATTTTCAGACATGAAAATGCTGACCACTGACGCCAGTGTCCATGCACTCCCTGTTTTATTTGTCTTTCAAACTGTCCAAAATGGTATGTGGATACTTGACTCTAAAAAACTTGTTTTTCGTATTCAAAATAAAATGTACTACTCAAAAGCTTCACACTGAAGAGTTACAAGAATGAAAATGAAGTGAAGATCCTACAAGTACACGTTCATGAGCCATGGTAGAAGAATGGTTGGTGTGCTGGACTTAGTCGTGCATGTGATGGCGTCAGACTTGTGACTACACATGCAGGTCTGGCCAACCACATATAAAATCACATGTACAAATAGGAGATGGGGAAATCATTTAAAAGAGCAAGAGATGTGATGTGCAAACACGGAGTGCTGAATTTTCCCCCCAAAACACAAACTCAAAAAGGTCTCCCAGTTTATCATGGAGTCAGTCTTAATGCTGTGCTGTTCTGCCAGACAGGCTTCAATACAAGAAATGAACCTACAGAACATTCAGGATCTTTATAAAACATGCCCAGTTCAGATTGGGTCTGCAGTATGACTGGGGCAGCCTTCCCCCACTGTGCTGTTTTCCAGATCAAAAATGATCCCAGAAGGGCACAATTTGCTTCCTTCTCCCATGTAACTGTTATATTTATTAGTATCATAAATACCGTTTTCCCGAAAATAAGACCTACCCAAAAAATAAACCCTAGCAGGATTTCTATGCATTTGTGGTATAAGCCCTAGTGTGTCTTCTTGAGAAAAAATAAATATAAGACAGTGTCTTATTTTCGGGGAAACACGGTATGTGCAATTCTTCAGCAGTCTAGAATGGGGCAATTTTAGACTAAAGGAAAAAGCTCCTCCTGTAGATAGTCTGAGTCCAGGCTTTCAGATTCTATGGGAAGGGATTTTTTGGTGTAAGTGTGCAGACTCTAATCTGGGAGAACCAGGTTTGATTCCCCATGCCTCCACTTACAGCTGCTGGATGACCTCGGGCAAGCCATAGTTCTGTCAGAGCTGTCCTTGAAAGGGCAGTTCTTGAAAGAGCTCTCTCAGCCCCACCTACCTCACAGGGTGTCTGTTGTGGGGAGAAGGGAAAGAAGTCTGTAAGCCACTCTGAGACTATGAGTGAAGTATAAATCCAATCTCTTCTGGTTTCCAGTTTCAGCCTTGTTTAGCAACAGGCAGGCTGTCCTTTTGCACTCCAGCAGAATGACAAAACTTTTTTTTAAAGCAGCCTGTTTTTTCCTACACCCTCTAATCTTGGAGTGGGGGGCACTTTGTTCCACCTCCCAGCATTGGAGAGGTCTGTCTCAGCTGGTTCCCCTAAGGCCTAGGTTCTCCCCATACTAGCTGCGGAAGGAGAAAGCAGCCCAGAAGGAATGAGAGCCCTAATTCCAGGAAGAACTTCCCCCTAGTAATCTAAGACTGCTCCAACCTTGGACCACTGAGAATGGAAATTCATGGTAAGCAAACAAATCTCCCTTTCTACAACGAGGCAAAGAGCACTGCCCTTTGGCTATTTTTTACTGGAAAACCAGTGCGGGGGGGTGGGGTGGGGGGGGTTTAAAAGTCCTCACCACTTACACCATGGTCCCAGTCTGAACCAAACTCCCACCCACTTATTGAGCTATTGTGTAGTTAGGCCTTTGAAAAAACAGCCTCATACTGCCACCTAGCTATGCAGCTCATGATATCCTTGAACTAGGCACTCACTTCTAAATCCTTTTGAGGACTGCTGTGAGGACAAATACCACCTTAGCTTATTACAGGAAGAGTGGAAACAAGTCAAGAAAAAGTGAGGTGGGGAACCTAAGCCTCATTTGAATCTTGCAAGTTAGTCAGTGCACCCCATCCAATTTAACACCATCTTAGAATGCTGTTCTTTTTTGCCAAGAGGTACAGTAATAGGAGAAAAGAGCATCTAATCAGCACAGACTAGATGTTGGGGAACTTGGAGAACCAAAGCTCTTTTGGAAACACAGTTTGGAGCAAGACCTCACCTTGAATGTTCAGCTGTTTCTTCATCATGAATCCTTTTTCTCTCAGCTAACTCAGCAGGCAAATACTTTTTCATTAGCACTTGCAGCAAGTGGGTGATACTGTATTTCCTACTTGCCAGATACTGAAGAAAAAACAAAAACCTTAAGCCATTTTTACTATAAAATGCTACTGTTCCAAAACAGTTGTCAGCTCATTTCCATCTCAAAACAGGTAATTTAGAAGTTTTAACTTAAAGCTCAGAGTTTCCTGACAAATTTATGACATTTTAGTTAGCCTTGGTAAAAAGTGTTATGCTACTGTGCTTGCATTTATCCTAAAGGACTAAGATCGCTTTCAGTTTCACAGAATGTGTCACAACTACCAAGGAAGTAAGTGTAAGAACAGGAGGGCACTCCCCCCACTCCAAAATTCTGTTCTGAGACTTTTTCAAGTTTGTGTTAAAATTTAAACAGGGTCAACACTGCAAAATGTCAAACATGAATCAACAAATACTTGTATTCAACACTGGTTACGTCTATGAAAAGTTACCTCTTTCAAGCTCTCTTTGCAGAGGGGACACTGAGGAGCATAGTCTAAACAACGCTCTAAACAGTTCTTACAGAAAGTATGGCCACAGGGAGTTGTCACAGGATGAAAGAGAAGTCTGAAATAAAATGTCAAGAAATTAGTCACTGTCAATCAGAATTACGATTCAAATTAAAAGAAAAGCTGACAAAAAAAAAACCCCTCAACAAAACATCCATAAGTTGTTTTCTAACATTTTTCTTCTTCTATAAGCCTCACACAATCATAACAATTTCCAAAGAATAGTTAGGTTTGCATAAAGCACTGCATTCTACCCTTTAGTTGCATTCTGGTTCTTTACTTGATGTGCCATTACATTCAACCACTGCATCAAGACATCGTTTGACTAGACTTGCCTCAATCTTCTCCTTTTCCCTTCTTCCCTAGCTTCTGCAACTTTGAAACAGATCTGAAAGAGTGCGGGTTGGCAGCTGTAGATCACAAGTCACAACAGCTGTTTTAGGCACTTTAATCATAGCACTTCTCAGGTTGGTACTGTACATGATTACTGCCAATTCGTGTTAAAGTGAAAAATTTAGGAATGTACTAAACTTGTTTTAAACAGCCAGATTTAAACTGCAATTAAAACAGCTTCATTTTAATTTAGGCCGCTAATGGCAGGGGGTGAGGTGTTGAAATCTGCACACCAATGGGAGCAGTTATGTGCAATTCTACTTCTAACCCTGGGGTTCCCCCACTTATTGAAGCTAAACCACAGAAAAGGATCAAAAGATCTGACACTGTGACTCATGCAAGGTATTGCTAGAATTACCATGGTTGCCTGTTTAGAAGAGGTGCTTCTTTGATATTTTTATTACATACATCTTAAGAGCAATAGAAGAGCAAGTAGAAAGGCACAGCAGCATTCCATACCAGAGGAGCCCTTTACTATGTTCTTGGCCTGAATACATGAAACACTTCCATATCAGCAGCACCAAAAATACAGTGGTGCTATGGATACTAATTCTGCATTCAGAATCACAGGCACACATCCCCACCAATGATAGCAGTAGCAGGTTTTCTGTCTTACTTCTTATGGAATGATTTCCATTTAAAATAAAAATCTTATTACCCAGTCACACTGGGCAGTTTCAGAGCGGTGATTCTCAGGCAACGATCTCTAGACAACTTACATCAAGCATATCACATCCACACACAAACATATGTCAAGTCAGTTAAATACAATAGATCCAAAATGCTTTAAGGCGCCAATTCAATTTTCCAACTCAAAGCTTCGCAGAAAACATACACCTCCCATCAGTGAGAACAATCTTCATGCGGAAAGTATAAAAAACACAATGCTCAAGATAAATATTGATAAAGAAATCTCTCATACTACCTCATACAAAGTGAACACTCAAAGTCTGACGTATCAATCAATTCCTTTGGAACTGCTCCACAGTTGAATGGAAAGTCAGTGTCCCTTTCTGTAGTTTCTAAGAACAAAACAAAAGTATTATAAAAGCAAAACAGGAAATAGAACAGGTCAGAGAACAACAATATGCATGCGTGTGTGTTAAGTACCATCAAATCATTTCTGACTTATGGTGATCCTGTGAATTAAAAGACAGGTCTTGCAAACTGAGGGCCCTGGCTTCCTTGATTGAATTAATCCATCTCATGTTGGGTTTTCCTCTTTTTCTGCTGCCTTCTATTTTTCCTAACATCATTGCCTTTTCCAATGAGTCTTCTCTTCTCATAATGTGACCAAAGCATGACAGTCTCAGTTTTGACACTTTAGCTTCAATGGGAGAGTTCAAGCTTGACTGATCTAGAAATCACGTATATGACTAAATCACGTATATGACTAAATATTTACCTCCTTGTTTTTTATGTTTATTTCTTCTGTCTTCACAAACAGTAAAATCTTGTTCTGAAAGGGACAACTTCCTTTTTAAGTAAAGACCTCTCTGCTGGACAGAAAGCAGAGGTTCAGAAGAAACCCTTTTTAATCCATCTTCTTTGGCCATTTTTTCTGTTGAGATAAGAGATCGGGTAGACTCTGCATGAGGCAGGTTTCCTCCAACAGGTTCTGATGTAACTTGATGTACTTCTAAATCCTACCAAAAGACGATGATGGGAAAAATTGATTACGTAAGCAAATTTCATTTTAAAAAATGGCAACAAAACGTCCCAACAGCAACATCTGATTGTTTTAGGCAGACCATACTTGTTATTCTGGAGAGTCAAACACCTGCATATTAAGGGCTACGTTGAAAATATACCACAGAGGATGGGAGCTGCAAGGACTCAGCAGTGGGTAGCAGCCAGGAAATTTCCCCCTTTTAAGTTCTTAGGAACTTAAGCAGGTCAGTTTCCCCTTCCTCTACTCTGACATTCAGCTGGTCTCAAAATTATGTCCCTCTTTTTTTAAAAAAAACCACAATTTATTAGGATACATTTAGACATCTTAACATATACTTAAAGTCAACAACAAAAAAAAAATATGTCCCTCTTGAGTGGCAAGAAGTATGCTCAATCATGAAAACGTTTTAGGTGTCGTCCCCCCATTTACACATTAATATTTTTCTGTTTACATGAACAAGAAACGAAGTGGCTGTGAGTTATCCTGTTTCATTGGTCTGCTGATATGCATTCTACCATTAAGTCTGCAGTTTGGGAGAGAGATAAAGTACTCCATCAGGTTGTATGTTATTAATATTATGACTGCATAAACCTATCTATATAGCTAATTCCGAAGTCGCCCCCTGGTGTGCAGATACTTATTTCCGCACATCAGGGGGACCTGGAGAGGAGGGAGAGTTTTGTGCATACGTGGGGCGGTCCCCAGGTGTGCACAAAAATCAGAAACCCTGTAAAAAATATCGGGGGGATGTTTAAATCCCCCCGAAACTGACAGAGCGTCCCCTGCGCATGCGCAGGGAACGCTCT